>NC_143052.1:221928712-222080227 GCF_052426305.1 Pelodiscus sinensis
CTCGCTGTGAATCCCTGAACGTGAGCTTCGTGCACTGCCTCTACCCTCATCAAAATCTCACAGCTCCAATTGGCCAGAAACTGGCCAAAAGGAGCTGCCTGGGCCATGCTTGTGGCACAGGCAGAGTGCAAAGCAACACCCCACCCCAACGATGAGCTGTGTGCAGAAAGAACATGGCCCCTTCAGCTGCCTGCTTTGAGTGGCATGCGGGGGCATGGAAGGCAGGGAAACCGCCCACGAGTCCTGCTAGGCTGCTGGCCAGGAGCTGCCTAAGGAAGCACTTCCCAGCCAGAGCTACCTCTGGCACCCCATCTCTTTCCTCCCCCGAATCCTCTGTTTCTCCTCCTGCACTCTTGCTCCATGTTACATCCCATACACTCTGTATCCCCACTCCTGCACTCATACCCCCTCTGAGACGGAGGACCCCAAACCCTGCCCAGGTCATAACCCAAACCCATACACCCACTCAGAATAGCTTCCTGGACCCTGAGCCCCATCCTATAATCCTTCTCCAGGTCAGTCTCCTCTCCTGCACACATACCCATTGCTGGACCCTGCACCCCCCTCCTACATCCCAAATCCTTGCCCGAGCTCACAACCCCCACCTTCAACCATACCCCTTCCCAGACCCCACACTCCCTCCTGCACCCCAGTTCTTTACCCCAAGCTCCCTTGTGCACTCAAGCTCCCTCCCAGACCCAGCACCTCCTCCACTAATATCATGGAAGAGTGTGACCCTTGACCGCTTATCAAATTCTTGGAGTGGCCCCCCTTCGCCCATCTGAAATTGTTGCTCATCCCTGGTCTAGCAGCAGTTTTACTGTGGCACCTTAATCCATTAGTGCATTCTTCAAAAGTACTAGGTCATGACAGAACTAGGATAAGAGCAAAAAAGAATTATTTGTGATTGTTTGATAAATTCTGCCTATATATTTATGGCCTAGAAAGAGCTGAAGTGGATACAGATCCTAGGCCATCATAGGGTTTCACTAAGGTCACTGAGGTTATAGAGAATGCTCCCGGGATTGCAGTAATAAGCCCTAAAGTGTTGGCCTGGAGTAGAACTACTGTTTATAGCAGGGGTGAGGAACCTAAGGCCCAGGGGCCAGATGCGGCCTTCAGCTAGCCTGGATCCAGCCCCAGAGAAGGGAAAGGAAGTCTTTTACCTGTAGTGCACCAAGCATAATTCTTGCCTTAGTCCACAGAGTGTAAGAGAGATGGTCCAGCTGGCACTGCCTGTATCATTGACCAGCTCCAGGGCTGAGGATGGTAAGGGAAGTTATATCAGGATCTGCTTTGCCTTACTCTGTGTTCAGGAGGTATTATGCTTCTGAGTTTGCTTCTCAAATTGTGCTCCTTTTCCCCTCCCCTGCAGTGGCTCTGACTCACAGGACCCCTAACTGAGCTGCCCAAGGTCACTCAGTAGGTCAGTGTTAGAGCTGGAAAAAGAACAATGACTCTCAAATCCCTCATGCTAACCACTAAACCAACATAAAATAAAATACATTTTACTTCATTTGCAGTAGAAAGGGAGCGTGACGGGTTCCTTTGCAGATTATAGAAACACACTTTAAGAGATTGGTTTCTCTGGCAACAAGAATGAGAAGATGACGCATGAGTTTCCCCCACCTACTCATTTTTTATGCAGTGAAGCAGATGGTTTGCATAAGGCAGGTATTACAGATTCTAATTTACTGAATGTGGAAAGAAATGTAAATACTGAAGTGTATGTGCTCTGAGCATTCAATATCACGGTATAACAATAACTTTAGCATTCATTATTTTCTTTAGAGTTATGGAAGTCTGTATAAATATTATGAGTTTCAACACAAAGGTCAGTTCCTATAGGAACCAATTTGTTAATGAAGAGTTAAGATTATTTGGCAAGATATCACCCCCTTGCAGACCACTCAGACTTCTGAAAACTAAGAAGTGCACCATTAGGGATGCTCATGCAACCTTCATCTCTTCCTTCTTTCAGCAATGCCCCAATATGCCCCATTAAATAACACACATGTATACTCATGTGCACATGCACGTGTACTTCTGAGATCCAGAAGGAGGTGAGAAGCAGACCAGTAGAATGTCTCTGGGTAAAGGTAAGATGGTTAAAGTATAGGAGTGACATCCTGTGGGCACCCACTATGGGCCATCCCATCAGTAAAAGGAGGTGGATAAGGCATTTCTAGAAAAAAGCAAAAGGAATATCCAAACCACAAGACCTGGTAGTAAACAGTAGACAGCTTTTGGAAAAGCCATATTGGACCTTTTGTGTTTTGCCATAATTTCTTGGAATGTATTGGGGATAATTTTTTACTTCAGAAAGTGGAAGTAATAATGAAGAAGACAGTATTTTAAACTTGATTCTGACCAACAGAGATGAACTGGTGAGTGAAGATGAAAGGCAGTTTTGGTGAAAGGGATCATGAAATAATATGTTTCAGGATTCTACAGAAAGGAATCTACAGAGCAGCAGAATAAGTACAATGGATTTAAAAAATTTTTTTGTTTAATGAATTTAGAGAGCTGATAAATTTTCCTTTCCTGGGACATTCCTTAAGGGAAAAAGGAGATCAGAACAGATGGCAGGTTCTTTAATATTGTCTCAAGGCGAAAATTAAAGGCACAACTACAAACTATTCTGATGTAAAGGATAGTGTTATGGAAGATTTTAAGACAATTCTACTCCATCCCTTAAGCGCAGCTCTTAAAGCATCCTTTTACCACCATCAGCTGAAAATAGCGGAAAACAAATTAAATTGCCAGGAAAAAGGGTGGCAACAGCAGACTATAACATTAAGATAAATACGCTAACACTTGAAATGTGTATATGTGCACTGAAATATGTTTACTATTTGGCATATGTAGATACACATAGAAGTCGGTACACATAGAAGTAAGAGTGGAGCATGCTGAGCACCATAGAGGACTAATGGTTGCTACGACACTGAAAAGTGCTCAGTCAAGCATGCTCAGTGTAAATATAGGCTAAAGGTTATACACCCTAATACTAAATAGACCATAATATTAAAACATTGTAAACAAAAGTGACTCAGCTGTTATGTTCCAACAGCTGTGATTGGAGAATAAGACAAGGATGAAGAAGTAGCTAACAGAATAATTGCAATGATCGGAATGTGATACCTGGCAAAACTGCATAAAAGGAATATTCAGGAAGGGATTTTTAGGCCATTAGGGAAAAGAGAAATCAAAGTCAGGAGGAGAAGGAAGAGGATTTAGAAGAAGGAGAAATCAGGAGCAACAGCATAAGAAGAAGCCACAAGGTAAGCTGTAGCAGCACCATATGCTGGGAGAGAGCAGAAAGGACCTAGAGGGTACATCTACAGAACAGCATTAGATGAAGAACACATCTATACTGCAAGCCATTATTCTGAAATACTGTCAAGCTGGAGGACTTCTTACTCTGACTCCTGTAACCCTCATTTTACGAGGAGTAAGAGAAGTCAAAGGAAACGTGTTCTTCCTCTGACTTCCTGCTGTGTAGACAGTGCCAAAAGCCAAATTAAGTTATTTTAACTTCAGCTATGCAATTGATGTTGCAGAGGGAGAGAAGCTGCTAGAGAGAATAAGCTTGCAGATAGATCTTTATAAGTTGGTGTATACACATGCACACATCTGAGTTAATAAACTTGTGTATATACAGTAAAACTCCAATAGTCCGACATCCAATTGTACGGCACTCCTGATAGTCCAGCATCAAAATGGCAAGAGCCTAGTGAGTGAGTTTCGGCAAAAAATGAGTAACAAGGCAACAGCGGCAGCAGCTGAACCAAGTGAAAAGGGTAAAAAAGGGTTAAAAAACGAACACATCACAGTATACTGTATACAGTATGTACAATAAAAAGGGTTACGATCACTTTATATACAGTATTATATATATATACACACACACAGTATACACACACAGTATATATATATATATATATATATATATATATATATATATATATATATATATATAAAAATAAAAACCAGCTTATAGTACAGCTGCTCCCCGAGTTGCGAACGGTCGAGTTACGACTGTTTGCACTTACGACCAAAGCTCCCATGGAGCGGTCGTAAAGGTGGTCCCCGAGTTACGAACCTGACCCGCGCCTACGAACAGCGCGGTCGCGTGTAACTCAATGGATTCCGAGTTACGAACAGCTCGAGTTACGGCCAAGTGTTTGGTCTGTAACTTGTTCGTAACTCGGAGAGAGGCTGTACCTCCTGATAGTCCGGCATATCCGATAATCTGGCACCACCTAGGTCCCAAAGGTTCTGGATTATCAGAAGTCTACTGTATGTACGTGTGATATTAGTTTAAATTAATTAAATTAAATGTAAATGATAAATTGGTGAACTGCAGGTGACTGATCACTGCTTGCAGAACACAGCCAGTTAGTATTGCTCTAATTGTGTGTTACTGCAGTATAGTCTGTATTCAAAGTTTGTGTTAATAAAAGAGATTTAGGTTTAGATTATTACATTGAGAGCATCAGAATAAGAACAAAGGACAATTCTCAGAAACAAAATAAAAAGGTGCCTTATTTTGGAAAAATATTGGCTGCGTGTCATTCATTTCTGTTGGAGGGCTGTATCTGTGATTTCTCGGGGTCAGTTTAACCCAAGATTCCTTACTAACTCTGGGAACCCAGACCTGCAGAAACAGATTAGTGGACAAGTGAATTGTCTTAAAGTACCCATGGCAAACCTGGGAGAGGGCAATAGTTATTCAGG
Organism: Pelodiscus sinensis; assembly: GCF_052426305.1. Taxonomy (NCBI): domain Eukaryota; kingdom Metazoa; phylum Chordata; order Testudines; family Trionychidae; genus Pelodiscus; species Pelodiscus sinensis. The sequence continues at coordinate 221,933,453 of NC_143052.1, forward strand.
GGGATACCATAAATTTGTTTTTAGGTAACATTGGCAGATTAGTAAAATTTCAATATGATTGCAATAGGAGCTTTTTAATTACTTGAAAAAAATCAAAAAGAAGTTCTACAGACTAATTGCTAAAGTGGAATACAAAAGAATAGCACAAACATGGAGGGACAAAAATCACAAAGGCTACAGCACAAAACATAAAGCAAGGTACACACTATGGTGGCACTATAATTTTTTTTTTTTCAGACCCTGGAATATATTTACACATTTAGCCAACTCCCCAGAAAGAATAGCACATGAATGATAACATTTGACTAAAAGGTTGTTGCAAATACATCTGCCTATGGCAATTTTTGTGATTCTATAGTTTTATACTGAGGCATGTACCAACGTGCACCACCTGTAGAAACAAAACTTAGCTTGGGCACTCTGCTAATCAGCTGGGCAGCATTTGAATCTCCCTTGAGCGGATGCACAAGCACACAGCTTACAGGAAACTCTGCTTGGCAGAAGGTAATCAGAATCTCACAGGATCCTGACCTTATGTGATCTTCCTTTGGAAAAGCAAAAAAAGACTCACACCACTCCCATAAGAGGTCATAGGAAAACATATGGTAGCATAAATGTGGGAAATTCCCAGCTCAGAAATGTCACATTGCCTAGGGTAACTGATGCCTTCACATTCTAAGCTGTCTCTATGTATCTAACTAGAAACATGTTATTAGCCCTCACCAATTATATTTACACCCCAAGCAACATTTTCAAATGTGAAGTATTGAAGGTGCTCACATCCTTCATTAAAAGAAAACAAACAAACAAACAACGGATCATTTGAAAATCAGCAACATAAATAGATTCAGGGATATTTCAGTTTTCAACACTGCCAGCTAAAAAACCAATTGTCATGATTTATAGCAAACTGTGAAGCAGAGTGAGGGTGCACTTACATCGATGTTGCTGGAATCTCTGCAAATAGGAATGTTTTCATGCAAATATGAAATGACAAATACAAACATTAACTGCCTTTTAACATTTCCAATAACTTTCTAGTTATTTTCATCTCTTTGTGGTAAAAACTGAATTGTTGAATTCACTTTCCAGAACCAAATATTAATAAAAACTTTATGATCAATAACATATTGTCTAACTTGTGGAAATATTCTGATGCAGTTAAATGCCACAGTATGCTCCTATTAATCATTGTTGTCTCTATAAATTTCTAAGCAAGGCAAAGTCTGTTATTTCCTTCTGATTTTATATATTATTTATTACAGATTGTTGAAACTATATGAAGGAGATGGGAGGATCAAGCCCGTAATTTAGGTTAGATTGCACACTGCACAGATTATAGCAGTGTGAGCTCTATTGAAGTCCAGTTCCTGCTAAGTGATCAATTCATTTTCTTCTAGTTACAGTAGTGAGACCCAAGATTGAAGACAGACTAATTTAATGCTGCTCTTAACAGCAACTTGTGTAGATAAAATGTTACTGGAATAATATGGATGAGGATTCTTGGATTGCTTTCTGGAGACTCTTAACAAGTGATGAATGGCTATTTCTTTTTCCCATGAATAAAAAATAATGCATAAGAGAATGTGATTTCTTTGCTTAGCAGGTGTTCTCTAGATATCTGCACAACATGTTTTTCTACAAATGGGTATCACATCAGTCTGATTTATGTATTTGTGCAAATTCTTTACATCCTCCTAATAGAGTACTTTTGTAGGTATATTAAACTACAGAGGGAGGATATAAATACAATTTGATACATTGTATATGTGTCCAAAATGACAAGGCGACAGTGTACAGATATTGAATGGCTGAAAAAAAATAGATTTGTTCTAATAATATTTCTGCAAGCTGTGAGGAGAAGATGTAATAAAAGGACACAGTTTTTCCACATTTTGTCAGAAGATTGACATACAGCTGGTAAAGTCTTGAAAAGATATTTTGGTAGATTGTCCAAGTGGCAAGATATTCTCTCTGTATAGCCACTATGTAAAATATTTATACTGAGAACTGATTATCAATTTTCTGTCTGAGTTTACTATATAAACATTCACAAGCAATAGATAAGGGATTATTTGCTTAAGCAGAACAACGCAAATATGTAGGGGCAAGATTAGAAAGGCGCAGGTGCAAAATGAGCTCAATCTAGCTAGAGATATAAAGGAAACATTCTAGAAATACATTAGAAGCAAGAGGAAGACCAAGGACAGCATAGGCCCATTGCTCGAGAAGAGGGGAAAACAATAACAGGAAACTTGGAAATGGTAGAAGTGCTTAACGACTTCTTTGTTTCAGTTTTTATCAAGAAGATTGATGGTGAATAGATGCCTAACCTAGTAAATACTAGTAGAACTGGGAAAGATTTAGAAATTAAAACAACTCCAATATCCCCCCCCCCCCCAAAAAAAAAACAAGTAAAAAACTTTTCTACCTAGATGTCTTCAAGTTACCAGGGCCTGATGAAATGCATCCTAGAATACTCAAAGAGCTGATAGAGGAGGTATCTGATAGCTGATTATCTCTGAAAAGTCATGGAAGTCGGAAGAGGTTCCCAAAGATTGAAAAGGGGCAAATATAGTGCCCATCAATAAAAAGGGAAATAAGAACAATCCAGGAAACTACAGACCAGTCAGCTTAACTTCTGTGCTAGGAAAGAGAATGGAACAAATAATTTAAAAATACATCTGCAAACACCTGGAAGGTAATAAGGTAATAGCCAGCATGGATTTGTAAAGAGGAAATCATGTCAAACCAATCTGATAGCTTTCTTTGATGGGATAACAATTCTTGTGGATAAAAGGGAAGGGTGGATGTGGTATACATAGACTATAGTAAAGTATTTGATAGTCTCGCATGACCTTCTTATCAACAAACTAGGGAAATACAACCTCGATGGGGCTACTATATGGTGGGTGCATAACTGACTGGATAACCATCCTCAGACAGTAGTTATTAATGGTTCACAGTCATGCTGGAAGGTCATAGCAAGTGGGGTTTTGCAGAGGTCAGTTTTGCGACTAGTTCCATTCAATATCTTCATCAGTGATTTAGATGATGGCATAGAGAGTACACTTATTAAGTTTGCAAATGATACTAAGCTGGGAGGGGCTGCAAGTGCTTTGGAGGTCAGGGTCAAAATTATCTGAATAAACTAGAAAAATGGTCTGAGATGAATAGGATGAAGTTTAATAAGGACAAATGCAAAGTACTCCACTTAGGAAGGAACAATCAGTTTCACACATACAGAATGAGAAGCAACTGTCTAGGAAGGAGTACTACAGAAAGGGACCTGCGGGTCATAATGGACCACAAGTTAAGCATGAGTCAATAGTGTGACACTTGCAAAAAAAGCAAACCTGATTCTGGGATGCATTAATAGGAGTGTTGTGAGCAAGACATAAGAAGTGATTCTTCTTCTCTACTCTGCTGATTAGGCCTCATGTGGAGTATTGTGTCCAGTTCTGGTTAATGATCCAAACAAACATCAATGCCTCCCCTCTCCATTTTAAATCCCTGTGATTTTTTTAATTTAAAAAGTTTCTTATAAAAGCCGTTGGTAATAATGGCCTCTTGAAACACACAAGAGAACTGAATCTGCAGAATTCACCCTGCTACAATTTGTACAGTCATTATGAAATGCATCTGAGTAACAGCACAAAATGCATTTCTCATCTGCAAAAGTCTGTGTGTGTGATTGGATTCACAAAAGAGGAGATAGGAATGGAGGGATGGTAAGAGTGACATAATTAACTTTCTGCTAAGAGCTCCACTGATACAAGTATCCTTTTTGCTCATCCATTGGGGGCCAAGAGAATGAATTTAGAATCTTTTGTGCCACTCTGTGGTTAGACTGTATCTGTTTTGGCCTAGAAATGTTAAACAATAAAACCGTGCAGAAGAAACAAAATGTAGGTTTTGCAGACCAAAAACAGCACTCTGATTAGGCTGGTTTAAAATGTTTCATATAGCCTTGCAATGTGTTTTCCATTCTAGTGTAACACTACTATGCCTTTTAAAATGTGTCAGCCTTGAAATTTACTATTAATAAGCACAAAAACGGAGTGGGGGCAGAGTAGAGGGGTGTCTGCTCTAACCTTTTTATCAGAGGTAGCATGGGTGAAATCCTTGTCCTATTTGGAGTCAGTGGGAGTTTTTGCCATCCATTTCTATGGAGATAGGATTTCATCCTTACTCTTTTCACTTATTAGGTGCAAAACAGGTTTACCATCCTGACAGTTAGGAACTTTTTCCTAATGATCAACCTGAACCTCCCTTGCTGCAGTTTAAGCCCATTGCTTCTTGTTCTATCTTCAGAGGCCAGGAAGAACAAGTTCTCTCCCTCCTCCTAGTGACACCCTTTTAGATACCTGAAAACCGTTATCATGTCCCCTCTCAATCTTCTCTTTTCCAAACTACACAAGCCCAATTCTTTCAGTCTTCCTTCATAGGTCATGTTCTCTAGACCTTTAATTATTGTTGTTGCTCTTCTCTGGACTTCTCCAATTTCTCCACATCTTTCTTGAAATGTGGCACCCAGAACTGGAAACAATACTCCAACTGAGGCCTAATCAGTGTAGAGTAGAGCGGAAGAATGACTTCTCATGTCTTGCTCACAACACACCTGTTAATGTATCCTAGAATCATGTTGGCTTTTTTCACAACAGAGTCACACTGTTGACTCATATTTAGCTTGTGGTCCACTATAACCCCTAGAAAAGCAGCGAGGAGTCCTGTGGCACCTTATAGACTAACTGAAGTTAGTCTGTAAGGTACCATAGGACACCTCACCGCTTTTGCAGATTTAGACTAACACGGCTACCCCTCTGATACTATAACCCCTAGATCCCTTTCTGTTGTACTCCTTCCTAGACAATCTCTTCCCATTGCACGAGGAGTAACAGTTAATTCGAGGGAAGGGTTTTAAATCGGACTACCGCATCTACACGTGGCAAGTTAAATCAGGCAACCAGCATTTTAAAATGGCAACCGGCCGCAAATATGCTACTTCATTAGCAACTTTGGAATGCTTCACTTGCCTCCCTAGTCTGAACTAGAGGGCAAGTTTAGACATACCCTAAGTGATTTTTAACTTGTTATTTTTTAAATTTTATCTTCTAAACCCACCCCCCTTTCCACTAGCATTCACTATGTCAGGCATTCCTTCATCTGACTTCTTGGTGAAGACTGAAACAAAGAAGTCATTAAGCATCTCTGCCATTTCCAAGTTTCCTGTTACTGTTTCGCCCTCTTCACTGAGGGTGCAGGAGGAAATGCTCTCTTTAGAAAGTTTTCATGAAGGCCCACAACTTTTCCAATCAACTGACATCTATTGTGTGTCACAATATTTTTGACACAAGTAATATCTACAGGACTGGATATTGTCATGCTATATGATAGAGCAATGTGTCAGCATGGAAGTCCGAGGAAACATTTATAGAAGCATAACATTGTTGCAAAACAAATAAGAACCTGTATTTTAAATGTATTTTAAAATTTATTCAGAATAGTTTAGTCCTGTGGCTTCTTCCTTGTTAGTTAATGTGAATGGATTGAGTTTAGGTTCAAGGTATCTTTTACTCACGAAATCAAAGAAGCTCACCCAATTAGCACTTGAGCTTGGGGAAATAGGCAAGAGATTGACTCCTGTTGGACAGTAGAATAGAGTCTTTGTGGTTTGGGTGTAATGAGTAATGATGCATAAGGTAGCTATGTAACACTGTTAATATTAAAAATTAGTCATTTTAAACGTGTTGCCTATTTAGTTCTACCGAAAATATATCAATTTTGCATTTGTACCGTCAGACCCTCAGAGCATCTGCTTTACACATTCAAATATAACTAGAAACATTAAATCTAACCTCATTAGGTTGGAAATGACTGGCAATGGATCAATTGTCTGGGTTAGTGAGGCAAATGAAAGTGTCTTGGCTCCTCGTCTGGCCCCTCTGTGCTGGTTGGCATTCTCACCTGCTCCATGGCTTGTAATAAATACATCCCAGTTTTTCTATGACAAACTAGAAATTACTGCCTTTTCAGTCAGCTGCATGCAGTTGTTTTTATTTTAAATGTACATGCCATAGTGTCTTCTCTGACTTTACATCTGCAGCACAGAGCATTTTCTTGGGGTTAAGTTTCTGATCTAACAAGATCCTAGGATGTAATGGTACTTTTCATATGCTAGTGTTATTTTTTTTGGCATTGCTCTCTGGCTGTTTTGCATATTCTCTGGGTCACCCTCTACTAAATCACAACATGCTGCACGTGACTAATTATGACATCTTTTGTTGGAGTAGCCAATCCTCAGATCTCAGGGGTGCTCTGATGTATTTTGATCGTTCCCTATGCTTTTCCCAGGGAAAAAAATTAGGGTGGAGTAATTCTCTTAACTCTGCATTCCTCACATTTTTAGCTTTTAACCACAGCCCTGCATGTATTTTGAACTTAGCTCTTTTTGGTTAGATTTATAACTCTATGGCAATGTTTAATATTGAAATAATTCATATTGTAGCATTTACCCCAGAACACTTATCCCACAAGTAGTGAACTCACCTGCAGAGTTACTATTCCTCTTGAAGTTTCAGGACAGGCCTAGATACTGAATGTCAGTTCTCCCGCACATCCTGTGCTTTTGCAGAGAAGAGAGCATGTGGATGAGGGTGGTTAAAGAGACACATCCCCAGCTGCTGTTAATCAACATAGCTCCACTAATTTCAAATGAGCTACACTGATTTACACAAGCTTAGAATCTGGCTCAATAAACTTTTGTTTGTAATGAATGCAACTGATATATGGATATATTTCTGAAGGATTACTGTGTTCTATAATGAATCTCTCTTTCTGGGGGAAAAGGAAAGGGATTTTCTAAAATTGCCCCACTCAATTACTAAATTACTAGAAAGTAAGAAGATGAAGTGAGTCATTCAGATAGTACTTGATGGATGATACAATTACAGTAATTCAAAAGCCATCTCTATATATAACTGGCCATAAAACCAATATTTGATTATTTTTTTTTCAAGACTGCATCCATAAACTCCAGACTTCTTGCAATCCTTTTGAAGTTCTTATCTGAAGTATTGGAATCTGGCTGAAAAAAGATGGACATAAGAGAATGTTTGCTCCCCCGCCCTCAGCTCCCACCAAAATGCATAGCAGACTGGAATTACTATTGGGGCAGAATGAAGATGTTTTAGATCACTAGTAATAAGAATTTAAATAACATTTCAGCAGATTTAAATTTTTGGAAGCATATTTAAAGTCACATAAATTAATCATGATGAGTTGGGCTGTGTCACATCAAGACAATATAAAATCTAATCCAGCCATATACCTTGTGGCTCACCATCACAACATAGCTAAACATAACAAATGTCCACAAGTATCAATGCCAATTCATAAGCAGTGTGCATAGCAGCAACAGCCAGGGCCAAATGTCAGAAATCAGAGTCATTTGTCACTCCATGATCAGGAATCTGAATTGGAAACAAGGCCAGGTCAGAAACCAGGTAGCAGAGCCAGAAGACAAATGCTCAGACAAAAGCTCAGGAATCAGAAGCAAAGCAAGAAAACAGAGTGTGGAGTAGCCACTAGCTGAGGTTCTGTCCAGCTGCATAGACAAACTTCCTGTAGCCTTCAAAGATTTAAACACAATGCATGGACCAATCAGGAATGTCCTGTCAACAAGGCCTCCTTTGAGTGGCACATCCTGAGGGTTGCATGTGCCGCTAGAGCTCTTGTCTTGCAGAATATAGCTGCTGCCAGAGCTGTTCAATGGAGTCATGGATGCGACTGATGCTTTAGGGATTCTGCAAATCCACGTTCTAGATCTCCTGGGCCTTCTCATTAGGTTGGAAAAAGAGAATGTAACTAGGACTTTCAATATTACAGCAAGCTGCTAAGGCATTTAGTTCCTGATTGCAAACTACTGGAGAAACAGGCCTTTCCTGTATGAGTCTCTGCACCATGCTATGTCTGGGTTGAGAGCAGCTCAGGAAACAACAAGAGACTTGATGGCATGGGAGAGCTGGTTTCCCGTTCCTCTTCCTCAGATTAAGAAGGGAAAGGGAAAACTTTCTAAGGGTATGTCTACACAGCAAAGTTAATTCGAAATAACAGCCATTATTTCGAATTAACCTTAATAGTGTCTATACAGGCAAACTGCTCTTTTGAATTAAATTTCGAAATAGTGGGGCATTTAATTTGAATTAGTTAAACCTCATTCTACGAGGAATAATGCCAAATTCGAAATAGCTAATTCGAAATAAGCGCTGTGTAGATGCTTATTTCGAATTAGGGGGCCCCAGCCCTTCTCAGGGTCCCCTGGTGTCCGCTCTGGGCACAACCAGGAAAACTCCTCTCCTCTCCCCCAGCCCTGGGGCCCTTAAAGGAGTAGAATCTGGCCACTGGGAACGTGCCAGCTACAGGCTTGCCTGCACACAGCAGCAGTGACAGCCCCTTGCCCAGAGGCCAGACCATGAGCTGGGCATCCAGTGTCAGCAAGCCATCCCCCGCCCAGTCCCCCAACACCCAGGGGCCGAAGATGGTGCGCACCCTCCTGGACTGCTGAGGAGATCATGGATCTCATTGAGGTTCAGGGGGAGGCCCCCACTGTCCATGATCTCTGCACCAGGTGAGGAACGCGGTCATCAAGGCCAGGAAGGGCCACAGGCGCACCCAGGAGCAGATGCGCCTCAAAATCAAGGACCTGCGGCAGGCGTACACCAGGGCCACGAGGGGCAGCTCCGCAGCAGGGGCCAACACCTGACCCTACTTCCACGCCCTCGACCACAACCTGGGAGGTGGTATGGTCCATGCCACCCCGGGGGGCAGCAAGCCAGGACCAGAGGGCCCTGACCTGGGCGCGGTGGAGGGGCCAGTGCGGAGGGTGCCACGCCACCCTGAGCTGTCCAAGCACTGGAGTCAGCAGGGTCATCCAGGGAGGCCACACCAGGTAAGTGCCATCACCATCCCCTACCGGGGGGGGGAGGGGGGCGGAGGGGAGACCAGGGACCGCCTGTGGGCCTTGCCTACCATGGATCACACAGCAACCTGTGCACGTGCAGGCAGGTGGCTCCAGCTGCATGACACACAGGGGCTGTGGCCACATGTGTGTGAAGAGACCTGACACGATCCTGACAACAGAGCGGGACACAGCAGGAGGCCCTCCCTTCACAAGCCCCCTCTACACAGAGGCAGAGGACATCTCCCCCTCACCTCACCCACACTATACACAGCACAGGGGCATGGGTGCAATCTTGGGGCAGCTCCCAGTCCCAGGGAGAGCCGGACATTCTGACCATGGCCTCTGTGCAAGCCCAGTGGCTCTGATGGTGCAGGGCATGGTCATCCTCACCTCGCAGAGGGAGGATGGGCTTCACCCACTGTGTTCCCAGGGAGAACTGACCTTCCTCTTCCTTCTCCACAGCCGCACAAGCTGCATGTGCAGGGCACACCACCCCGCTCAGGACATCCTCCCGCAGACCCGAGGGGTATAGACAGCAGCACCTGGAGGCTATGCGAGCCATACACTGCACCATGCAGGAGTGGGTGCAGGACAAATGGAAGTTCTGCTGGGAGCTGCTTGCCCAGGGTCGTGCTCTCTACAACTACGTGCAGACCCTGGTGCAAAACGTGCTGCCCCGTGCTGCTCCAGCACCCGCTGCCCCCCCAGCTCCCGCTCCGCCTCCCACTCCTGCTCCTCCTCCCGCCTCACCCTCCATAACCTCTGCACCCTCCTCCTCAATCTCCCTGGGGACTCCGAGGTCCCCACATCCACGGTGCTGGGAGTCAGTTGTCCCGGTGAGACCCCACCCTTGAGCTTCTCCTCTCCCTTCTTCCCCCTTCCAGCTCCCTCCTTCAAGTTTCCTCCCTCCACTCTCCCACCCTCTCTTTTCCCCTCTCCAGCCTCCTTTCTACAGTCTCCTCAGAGTTTCAACACCCCCCGTTTTGTTAAATAAACAGAGTTGATATTTTTTAAAAAGGTGTCCTTTATTGTTTATAGCAGGAAGGGGAGCTAGGGAGGGGTAAGTGGAAGAATGTGAGGATGGAATAAGGCCCCAGTGGGGCACACCAGGGAGACTTCAGTCCTCCTCCAGGTGGAAGCTCTCCCGCGGGGCCTCCCAGATATTGACAGCCCCCCAATGGGCCTCTGGGATGTCAGCCGTGTGGGGCTGTGCCGCTGCCATCCAGGCTGGCAGGAAAGCATTCCCCTTCTGCTCACACAAATTTTGCAGCACGCAACATGCTGCCACCACATGCGGAATATTCCTCTCAGAGAGATCGAGGCAGGCGAAGAGGCATCTGAATCTGGCCTTCAGACAGCCGAAGGCCCCCTCCACGACAATGGGGGCCCTGCTGAGCCTGGCATTAAAGGCCTGTCGGGAGGGGGTCAGGTGTCCCGTGTAGGGCTTCATTAGCTGGGGTTGCAGTGGGTAGGCCGTGTCCCCCACCAGGCACACGGGCATATCTATGTCCCTGACCCTGATGTGGTGGTCGGGGAAGAAGGCCCTGGCATGCAGTCTCTGGCACATGGAGGAGTTGCGGTAGACTCGCGCGTCATGTGCTTTGCTGGACCAGTCCACGTTGATGTCCAGGAAGCAGGCCCGGTGGTCAGACATGGCCTGCAGGATCACCAAAAAGTACCCTTTCCGGTTAATGTAGTGGGAGGCCTGGTGTTCCAGGGCACGGATAGGGATGTGCGTCCCGTCGATTGCCTCCCCGCAGTTCGGGAAGCCCAGGGCACCAAACCCCTCGATTACCGTGTCCAAATCCATGAGGCAGAGCAGTACTCTGTAGATGGCCTTGAACACATGCAGAGAGACACACAAAACCGAGAGTCACTGGGGAGCCAGGGTGGCCGAGAGTGTTCCTTCCCTGCCACTGCCCCACGCCCCCACCCTCCCGTGGTGGGGACTTGCACCACTTCCCCCCCTTTTCCCTGGGGCATCCCATCTCCTCCTCCCTCCTCCATCTCAGTGGCCAGAGACTGCCTTACCTGCATGAGCACTGCTCTGATGGTGGATCTCCTCATGCCGAACTGGTTCACCATGGATCGGTAGATATCCGACATGAAGAGCTTCCAGAGGGCGATGGCCACATGCTTGTGGAGGGGAATGGCTTGTGGAGGGGAATGCAGAGCAGGGGTGAGCCACTCACAGAGCTCGAGGAAGGTGTCCTTCAACCTGAAGTTCTGGGTCCATTGTTGGTCTCCCTAGTGCTCCAGGATGATGTGGTCCCACCAGTCACTGCTGGTGTCCAGGCACCAAATGCAGCGGGGCACACTAACATCCAGGAGATGCTGCTGCTCCTCCTCGCCCTCCAGCGGGGTCTGGAAGAGGGCCACCAACTTCCCCATGTCCGCGGAGCCAGTTACCTAGTCATAGAAGGCAATCAGGTTGGTCAGGTATGACTTGCCCTTGGTGCATCCATGTTGACTGTTCCTGATCACTTTCCTCTTTCCAAGTGCTTCAAAATGGATTCCTTGATAATCCCCTTCATGATTTTTCCAGGGTCTGAGGTGAGGCAGACAGGTCGGTAGTTCCTTGGATTGTCCTCCTTCCCTTTTTTAAAAGAGGGGCACAACATTTGCCTTTTTCCTACACCATATGAAAATTGCATATCACCTTACTGCCTGGAAGGACTCTTATCTCACACTCGAACTATATCTTGCTGAACTCACCTGGATAGCTCACCGAAGCTAAGTTGCTCAGACTGCCCATAAAGGCAGTTCAACGCTATTTCTACTTTTCTGACAGAGAAGCTTAGTCTACAGCCTCATCTGTTTCTGCACTTCAGAGCACTGCATACTTTCTAAAGCAGGAGTGTTCTTCCTAATGCACAAGGAATCAAATTCTGGCTCTACTTACAGTGAACAGGAGCTGTCCCATTGACTTCAAAGGAGCCAGGATGTCTCCAGACAGGCTCTAAGTATTTGGAAATACCATTTGATAAGTAATGAAGTGCATTCCAAAAAATTCTTCAATGGTACTACTAGTGTTAACCTGGGAAAACTGTAATGAGGCAAAGTGGCCTCATTGCAACATGGAGGGGGTTAATTCACCTTCTTGGGCCCAGGTAACTCAGCCAGACACCAGTAGGTAGCAGTCCATGGAAGAGAAGCATTGACTTAGCTAAGTTGCAGGGAGGTCAGGTAGCAATCCTACACGTCTCCATGATGAGACCACCCATTGCTTCTAGGACCATGGGCTGTGACCCAGTGGAGCAGGGTGGGTCCAGGTCTCTCTCCCTCCTTCCCATCCCTGCACTTGGGGCTAGATGAGCACTAACCCATATGTCTGAAGACCTGGGTCATTGGCTGTTTATTTGCTTAGCCCCCAGCCAGGGAACCTGAGATACAGGTGGCTTGAATATTTAAGCCAGAAGGCCAGAGCTAGTGACAGTTTGTCTCCTTCACCTTTATGCAGGAGGCCTGAGCTACTCCTCAGTCTTGGTTGCATGACAGGATGTCTGGTGGACCAACCTGATGTGAACACTGATTGATTCTCTATGACCTCCCAAGTGGCACTCCTGACCATGAAATCCAGGAACCTTACACAACACATTAAAACAAATGAGAGGATCTTTATCCCAAAATTCATAAATATTTTAGGAAGTCATTCTGAAAGTGAAAAACTCCCATATCTTCTAACTACTTTCCCCAGTCTCTAGCTTCTTAGGAAATAGTTACCTTAGATCAATTTCCCCATGTAGAGTTCCAAGCAGATCAGTTTTGGAGTTCCAAAATCAGAGATGTGGTAAATTAAGGTCATAATGGAAGACTGACTTCAACCTGAATCTGGGACACATTTTAAAATGTCTCTGCTTTGCTTCCAAACCAGCAAAAGCACAGAGATCACAGCTACTGCCATTATAATTTAAGAAGGTTTTAGTTCTAGACCTTACAAATAAAACAGCTTCACATTAAGACAACGCAGGACATGCATCCCTCAGTTCTCACTGTGGGATTCAGAAAGGGAAGTTTACCAGTGAAACCTCTGCTATGTCAAGTATGGTTGACAAGATCAGCAATGTTTAGGCAGTTTTAAATGGTGTGTAGCGAGGTTCTTCTGGGGATTTTGCAAAGCTGGCATGTCTGTCCCATACAAAACAAACATTTTTATTAATTTTGCTTTCACTGTTTTTCCTGGCATTTCTCTGAAGCATCAACTTTGCATCCCTGATTCAGATTGCTGAACTCAACTGACCTTGGAAGGGTCACATTATTATTTACATGAGGCAGGATGGAATTGTATATACAAGCCAAGGTGTTTTATGGAAAACAAAGACTTCTTTCAGCATAGAACAAGAAGGTATGTTTTGGTGATTTGAGTCATTAGTTGGCTAAACTGGCCAAGCCACAAATTATAAAGTCTTAACCTTCAGTCTCAAAATTGTTGAGACCTCTTAGTTTATCATGGCTCAGTATGTAAAGCACTCAGTCCACACCGAACACAGAGAACTCACTAGCATGTCTGCATCATCCCTGCTTCATTACTAATCCATTACAGTGTGCCTTGCCCTTTCTGGTGTTGCAAGCCTTTTTCCAGCTCCTCAACCTGCAAAGAAGATGAAACCTACAGGTGGTTGTTTTACCTTTGAAAACCAAATGTAGGCAGTAAATATTCAGCATGGTGTACAGTGATTTTAAAATTGGACTCCTTTTAATGGCATTATGAGAAGAAATCTCTAGGTAGTAAATTGAAAAAGCCTCCCTAGGTATCTGATGTACCATGTAAGTCTTGGACACTAGGGCAGACATTTTCCATGGACTGCAAGTTTCATCGTATGGATACCCAGTTTGCCATGAATTACTTGAAGCTGTGGTTACCCTTCCCTTTCTTGGGTCTAATTGACATAATTAGAGATGTAGCCATGTTAGTCTGGTGTAGCTGAAACAAAAAACAGGACTATGTAGCACTTTAAAGACTAACAAGATGGTTTATTAGGTGATGAGCTTTCATGAGCCAGACCCACTTCCTCAGATCAAATTGTGGAAGAAAATAGGCATGACGATATATACCAAAGGGATACAATAAAAAAAAGTGAACACATATAAAAAGGACAAATCAAATTTCAGAACATATATTTACTCTGCTGACACCATTATTGGACCTATCCAATTCAGTTATAAGATCAAGAACACATATTCCTGCTCATCCAGAAATATAATTTATGTCATTATGTGCCGACAGTGTCCGTCTGCTATGTACATTGGACAAACATCTCAGACACTTCACCAAAGAATCAATGCCCACAAAATGGATATCAGACAGTATCACAAAGAAAAAACAGTTTCTTGCCATTTCAACCAGAAAGGGCATTGTCTCAACGACTTGATTACCTGCATACTGCTTCAAAGACATTTTAACACCAGACTTGAAAGAGAAACCTCTGAACTGTCATTCATGCTTAAATTTGACACTTTATACCAGGGTCTTAACAAAGACACTAATTATCTTACCCATTACAAACATAGCTTCCCCAATTATCACCTCTAATATCATTAGCTCACAGACATTTACCTTCCCCCCCTCATTCCGCTTCTGTTCTGAAATTTGATTTGTCCTTTTTATATGTGTTCACTTTTTTTTTTATTGTATCCCTTTGGTATACATGGTCATGCCTATTTTCTTCCACAATTTGATCTGAGGAAGTGGGTCTGGCTCACGAAAGCTCATCACCTAATAAACCATCTTGCTACATAGTCCTGTTTTTTGTTTCATATTGATATCAGACAGAGAAGGAAAGGCTGATATAGCAATGTGGATTAGGAAAGAAATATCTGATACATATGGTATCCTGCAAACAAATCATGTACACATGCCTAATTACTAGGTTCTGCCTTGTTGCAAGAATCACCAGAACTGCTGCCAGTCTATACTATTTAGCCAGCTTTTGTAGTTAAAACTGTGGTATTTTAAAACACCTACCGTATATTCCGGCGTACAAGACGACCTCTGAAGTTAAAAAACATCCCCCAAAAATCGGGGGTCGTCTTGTACGCCGGATGCCCCGCCGCCGGAGCCCCTCCGCGGCTTTGAAAGCCTCGGGGGAAGCCGCTGCGGAGGGGCTCCGGAGGGGGGGCAGCCCATGCGCGCCTGGGATGCCCCGCCGCCGGCTTCCCCCGAGGCTTTCAAAGCCGCGGAGGGGCTCCGGCGGGGGGGCAGCCCATGCGCGCCTGGGATGCCCTCCCGCCGGCTTCCCCCGAGGCTTTCAAAGCCGCGGAGGGGCTCCGGCGGGGGGGGGAGGGAAGCCCAGGCGCTCCTGGCGGCTTTGCTCCCGGTGCCTCTGGTCTGCTGGGGACCATCTCCAGCAGACCAGGGACACCGGGAGCAAAGGAGGCGGAGGGGCGCTGGGGTATAAGATGAAACCCTATCTTTTAATTAAAAAGATACGGGGTCATCTTATACGCCCAGTCGCCCTATACGCCGGAAAATACGGTAATGTTCAGATGCACTCTATTTTCTGTCTCTTACTGGGGATGAGACATCCCCTCTAGATGAGATAGGTGAAATAAATAGACTTTAGAGGGATTTTTATTTGAAATGGTCTTTGAGGAGCTAACTAGAGAAGTG
Source organism: Pelodiscus sinensis (assembly GCF_052426305.1). Lineage (NCBI taxonomy): Eukaryota > Metazoa > Chordata > Testudines > Trionychidae > Pelodiscus > Pelodiscus sinensis. The sequence goes on from NC_143052.1 coordinate 221,949,025, forward strand.
TTCTGTGTGGAAATATGCAAGGCAGAACTAATCGCAACAGATAGTCATGACTTTGCATACCCAACATTCTGTTGATCCCAAGGGTCAGGCTGCCATTTTGGGAGGGTGGGGAGCAGGGACACAGCTTGCTTTTCTTTCTATTCCCCTAACAGGGAGCAAGGAGAAAGTACATGGCTTCTGTGTGTGCCTCTCACTCCTGGCTGGTATGCACGGCTGCTGTTCCCCCGCCCTCCTGAAATGGCACCCTTGTTCAAGTGGGCACCCATCATATTTCAAGACTGCCATGCTAAACAATTTGGGTTAGCTAATATTGAAGAGTTCATTCCTTATTTAAGAAATTTCCCTCACTCGCACTTAACTAGCACTTACTCTCAGTCACATTAGAATAGCAGAATAGACTAAATTAAGTGACAATAAACCCTTTAAAAATAAACAGCAGTAAGAAAAGTAGCAATTAATTTATCTAGCAGCTTCCAAGAAAATTACTTTCTGAATTTCTTAGAACAGTTACTGCAAAGAACATGGAGTGCAATATTATTAATTATACATAAAGTAATTGTATAACAATCCCTTCCGTTTATGTTGCACATGATCCTGAAGTGTTTTACCAGCTTATATTTACACTGAAATACAAAATATATGCAAGGATCCTCTCATCAGATACTTCTGGAGGGGAATAGAGTAACATTTCATACCCAAGGTAGGTGAGGCAATATATTTTACTGGAACAATGCCTGTTGGTGAAATACAAGTTGCGGGCTACAGAGGGCTCTTCAGGTCTGGAAAAGGTATTCAGTGTCATAAGTAAATACAAGCTAGACCTGATTGTTTAGCATGTTTAAGAAGAAGTTGGTCTGATAAAAGAGATTTCCTTGCCTATCTTGTTCTCTAATATCCTAGGACCAACACATCCAAAATACTGCAAACAGCATTTTCCAGGCAGAACATCTGCTGGTTCCAAGGGGACTTTGATCAGTCCCAGGACAGGAAGAACAGTACCCTATTGTAGGGCAGAGAGATTTTTCATAGTTACTTGAGTAGGGAAAAATCCTGTCTCTATTGTCTACAGAGGAGCCAGGATTTCATGATCAATTTGCCCAGGAATCCAGGTTTGATATTTCCATTTATTTTAAAAGTGCCATTGGATTTTGAATGACAGAAGGTGGAAAGGGCTTCAGTTTAATAACACAGAAAATGAATACATCCATTCTGGGGATTCTATTGAGGCTACACTAATGTTTGCATTGGCCAGTAAGCAGATGCTGAACTGGTGGGAGACGTTAAAGTCTCTCTAGAACATGTTTTATGCAAAATCCAATAGGTGTGCAATATCACAGCACTTTTAGGAGCTGTGCAATATTAGGGTTGTCACCAGAAATGGGACATTACTTCTGGCTTCAGAAACCTCTGGCCAAGAAGTTTTTTTAAATGGGTGTGTAAAGTCTCCTCAGTCCATATTCAGGGCCACAAAGCACTTAGACAATGTGTCTAATGCTCAGCGTGTGAGCAGTCCTATTTACTTCAGTGGAACTACTTCTGTGCTTCAATACAAGTATGTGCTTTACATGGCTTGCTTCATTGGAGAGACTGACCTTTTCAGAAGTAGGGAGCAACCAGCTGCTCTCACTCAAGTTCAAGAGGAAAAAAAAAAAAAGAAATAATAAGGGAGTCTGATGCTGCCAACGTGGAAGAAGAATTGAAATATGCATTGGTTAAGTTATAAAATAAAAGGTCAACCATAACAAATTAAACCTAGACTTTTATTTTCTATAAATATTTGTATGTATTTTAGCACTTGGAACTGAGAGAGAGGCTGAATTCAGCAAGGACCATCAAGAGAACCAAATTAAACCATATCTTTCACTTCCATTCATTTTCTGACCTCATTTTCTCCCTCAGAGAGTCTTAATAATCTTTCACAGATTCTCAAATCCTTCTCCTTTTACTTCCCAATTTAAGACTATATGCCTCCTTTTTATAATAAAGAAATGGAGGGCTGCAGGAGGCTCACTCCAGAGTTTGTCAATGCCTCTTCTTCTTGAATCTTAGCAGTCATTGTTAAATGCTGTAGGGAATCTCCTTTTTAGGATGTAACATGATGACTGTGATATTTCTTGCTAGCTCCGGTAGAGAGCCACAAGGATAAGGTATTAAACCTCAGTTTCCAAATTTGTTTCTTTCTCCTTCCTTCTTTTACAAGAGAACATGCACTTGATATCTTCTATTGTCCATCATAATTAGGCGAGGCATAGAAAAGAATCAGCCTCCATGGAGACGTTCAGCAGCAGACGGCAGGAAGTCCTATACAAAGGTTTTGGGTTTCTTTGCAGTTGGTGCTGTGGAAAAAGCACAATATACATTTTTTTCAGTGGAAATCTTTAAATGTCATTATTAGCTATCACCTTTTTGAACCTCACTTATTCCTAGGCATCAAAGCATTCTCTCTGACAGCATGTTTAGCTCTAAGAAGCTGTGCATGAAATCTCTTTATGTTGCATTGAAAGTAATTACCAGGCATATAATGAATTCTCCTTTATGTCTCCAAGCAGATGGGCTCCTATTATCAGGGTCTCAGAACAAACTGATTGTGTTAAGGTGTTGTGTCACATCTATTTCCAGGAGCCACAGGGGAAAATAACCTCATTTATTAATGAAATTCTCATACTTTTCCAAATCATTATCTCACACGTATTTCCTGTAATTGAACTGATTTTTTTTCATTTTCACTAGTATGAAGGGGAAGCTCACACAGTACAGAAAAGTGGTTTGAAATTACATTAACTTAAAATGAATTTGTGTTTGCTTTGTGATCTGCTCTGGAATGCACAGGGAGTCTGGTCTAGTGAAAAGAAGGATTTCAAACATTTGAATGACCACACAGATATATTTGTTTATACCATTAAAATAAAAAGCATACATTTACATTAGAGCTGTGAACTATATGGGCCAAAGTTATCACTGGAGTAAGTCAACAGTTTTCGAGGGAATTGCACTACATAGTTTAGCTGGGTGGGTTTCCCATCAGGAAAAAAAAGATCCAGGTAATTTTATATCAGTCAGCTTACTACCAACTAATTTGAGGATAGACTGATGCTCACATCATTGCAAACTGACGGGAAGGAGCATCTACTAAATGTACAGTGCTCCCCTTTCCCTTCAGCTTTTCAGAACAGCATCACAAACAGCATTTCTAAGACTTTGCCTGTACTAGTAAATAGCACCATTTTAGACTAAATAATTAAAAGTTAATCTAGTTAAACTGGTGCAAACCCATAATACAGATACCCTTATATTAGCAAAATTGACTTAACCAAGGTTTAACCTCATTTTAGTGCATGGCTATCTGGGTTTTTACCAGTTTAAGTGATAGATTTGATATTCATTGATTAAAATGGTGCAACTTTCAGGTGAACAAGACCTATTTTTTTCTTCCCCCTGAAATTGACACAGATCTTAACAAACCTGAGGCAGCTTAAAAAAATAAAGAGCTCGCTCACAATAAATTCATTTTAGTTTATCTAGCTTTAATTTTAAAGTTTGTTTGTGTGAATGACTAGCAGGGGGCTTGCCTTCTCAAAAATAGGAACCTAAACATGGGCTTTTAGATCTTTATTTAGGAAGCTAAATAAGTAGCCAGTTTTTCAAACTAAGGCTATGGCTACACTGTAGCCTTCTTCCGGAAAAGCATATGCATAAGAACATAACATAAGAACATAAGAATGGCCGTACTGGGTCAGACCAAAGGTCCATCTAGCCCAGTATCCTGTCTGCCGACAGTGGCCAGCACCAGGTGCCCCAGAGAGGGTGGACCAAAGACAATGATCAAGCGATTTGTCTCCTGCCATCTCTCTCCAGCCTCTGACAAACAGAGGCCAAGGACACCATTTTATCCCCTGGCTAATAGCCTTTTATGGACCTAACTTCCATGAAATTATCTAGCTTCTCTTTAAACTCGTGGAATCTCGTCATGCTTCATTTTCATAATTAATTAGCAGCCACTTTTGCACAAAAAGGAGCTGTGTAGATGGCTCCTTTTTACGCAAACCCCCCCTCTTGCACAAGAGCCTTTCTTCCTGAAAAAACTGAGGAAGAACGGCTCTTGTGCAAGAGGGGGTTTATGCTCAAAAAGGAGCCATCTACATAGCTCCTTTTTGTGCAAAAGTGGCTGCTAATTAATTATGCAAATGAAGTGCAGTGAGATTCCACGCTGCGCTTCATTTGCATAAGCTTTTCCAGAAGAAGGCTACAGTGCAGCCGTAGTCTAACTGAGAACCCATTCAGTATGTCTACACTGCAAACAAACAAACAAACAAACAAACAAACAGATATACACAGCAGAGAGTCACAGCCTGCCTCAGCTGACAGGAGTAGACAGGTCCACCAGTGGTGGAGAGGAGGTAAAGGGGGAAGCTGACTCAGTGCCTGACAATTGAAAGGGGCCCAGGTCTACTGGCTGCCAGCAGCAGTGGCCAGAGCCCTGGAACCCTTTACATCACCACTGGAGTGCACCATGGAGCTCTGAGGACTGAGGAGCAAGGGAAGTGCCATGGTCTAGGCAGCATGAAGGGCTGCCTGTCCCTGTCCCTGCCCCTGCCCCTGCCCCTTCTGCTCCTTCTAGGAGCATGGAGCCACCCCTCCCTACACACACACCTTGCCCTTGGCACCCCTGAGGCAAGACATTAAAGCTCATGCTGGAACCTGGACTCTGAAACCTGGGGGAGGTGGGTGTAAGTGGATTAGTATAAAAGTCTTGGTTCCAGCCCATTATACAACACCTACACTGCTGTAGCAGCCTCAGGCTTTTTTGGCATATAGGCATACCTAGTACCTCCCCATGGGCCTACGCAGTAGCAACTAATGCTCAACCCTTTTGAAAACTGACCACTTCTTTAGATGTCTGAATATGAAGCCTATTTTAAGATTATTTTTAAAATTCTTGAACACAAGGCACAGTCTTTATATAGCCTCTGCATGATAATACTGTTATAAAACTACGATCACCTCTTCACTGTGAACAGTAATCTACTAAAAAATACAAGTCTAAAAATATTTCCCAAGCTTCATTTTATATGCAGATGCTAAACAATACACAGTTCAGAAAGCTGTATATTTTTGTAAACCTATTCTCAGCTGCAGTCATCACTTCACTGACAGCCATCTGTGCCAACCTGTTTTTTCCTTCCTATTCTCCTCAGATGAAAAGAAAATAAATTGACAGAAATAACTTCTTCGGGGAAAGTGAAAAAAGAAAGTTAACAGGGGAGTGGGGCTTGTCCTGGCAGCTTGTGTGTATATTTTTGAATGTTAAATTTTACTTGTATTCAAAATTTAAAAAAACAAACAGTTTCTTTAAAATCAAAGCAGTTACACAACCACAGCATTTTTACTTACAAAAGTGAAAAAGCTATAGAAATCTTCACAGGCCCAGCGTCAGGTGGCCTCTTCATTACAAAATGGCATTTCTTGTCACCAGCATTCTATGCTCTTCATTGCCTAAATGATTGCATTTTGGATTTTGCCATGTAAGCTCTTAATTTAGATTTACCTACATGAAAGGCTGCCTCAAGCCCCAAATTCAGGACCATTCATACATGGACCCAAAGTTCTTTCTGATCTCTATCTAGATAACTCTGACACATCTGAACATGCTGGGATTCATGGATGATGGGAACCATTAATGTGTTTGCTGATACCTCATGGGCAATGGCTGTGAAATGCCTCTGAGATTTAAGGTGTGAATTTCAACAAGACCACAGATGTAAAAGCCCAAAAGCTTATTTCTTCACTTGCCTCCCCAGGATTTTCACAGGTCACCTCTAGTCCAAGCCATGCAGGCTCAGGTGTCAAGATTGAAGACCTTCACTAGGCAAAGTCCAAAATCTGCTAAAGCACACAGTGCCCATAGGACAAGGTGTCAAGGGCCTGGTGAATCATTTCCATTCTATATTGGTGCTCAAATGACATGTTTCTCCCCTTTGGCCACACATAACATGTGGGTTTGCTGGCTTCCTGCTGCATGAGATGATAGAGGTGCAGAAACTCAAGCACTCATGGTAGACAACAAAGGCAAATACAAACAAATTCCTCAAAGTCTAGGCTACATTTGTTTTACATTTCAAGAGTCCTTCTTATCTGCCTACATTGAGACTTTAAAATCCCACCCACCCCAGAGAGCTATCCAGAAATCTTGAGGGTCTTCATCCTACATCAGAACCCATCACGAAGAACTGTGAAGACTTACTATATCAGTTCACATAGGGTGTGTCTAGACTACATGCCTCCTTCGACGGAGGCATGTAGATTAGCCAGATCGGAAGAGGGAAATGAAGCCGCGATTAAAATAATCGCGGCTTCATTTAAATTTAAATGGCTGCCCCGATCTGCCGATCAGCTGTTTGTCGGCAGATCGGGGGAGTCTGGACGCGATGCCCCGACAAAGAAGCCTTTCTTCATCGACACAGGTAAGCCTCGTGAAACCAGGCTTACCTGTGTCGATGAAGAAAGGCTTCTTTGTCGGGGCATCGCGTCCAGACTCCCCCGATCTGCCGACAAACAGCTGATCGGCAGATCGGGGCAGCCATTTAAATTTAAAATGAAGCCGCGATTATTTTAATCGCGGCTTCATTTCCCTCTTCCGATCTGGCTAATCTACATGCCTCCGTCGAAGGAGGCATGTAGTCTAGACACACCCATAGTGAGGCTTTCCAAACTCTTTTGATCCAGCCTCCCGAATTCACCAACCATAGCAAGGAATACAGACATTACTCGTCAGATTAACACATTCAGCAACTTGCAAGCATTTTGTAGATTTTAAACACTAAACACATTCTTACAAATTCAACAGCTCTCTTGACCAATACTAAGGCTGTGTTTAGACTACATGCCTCTGTCGGCAGAGGCATGTAGATTAGACACATAAGCAAAGGCAAATGAAGCCGCGATTTAAATGATCGCGGCTTCATTTAAATTTACATGGCTGCCGTGCTGAGCCGACAAACAGCTGATCAGCTGTTTGTCCGCTCAGTGCGCTAGTCTGGATGCTCCCTGCCGACATCAAAGCCCTTTGTCAGCAGCCCCGTTATTCCTCGTGGGATGAGGTTTACGGGGGCTGCCGACAAAGGGCTTTGATGTCGGCAGGGGAGCGTCCAGACTAGCGCGCTGAGCGGACAAACAGCTGATTAGCTGTTTGTTGGCTCAGCGCGGCAGCCATGTAAATTTAAATGAAGCCGCGATCATTTAAATCGCGGTTTCATTTGCCTTTGCCAAAACAACAAATCTACATGGCTCCATCGACGGAGCCATGTAGTTTAGACGTACCCTAACATAGGTGACATGGTCTGGTTTCCAGCTATGAATTTGTCAGTGCTCAGCTTGATGCCCACAAACTTGACACAAGCTGGCACCTTTTTTGCCAGTATCACATGCTGTCTCACCTACTAGAATAAGCAATAGGTCAGGCTAAGAGAGATACTGAGAATCTGCAATTCCTACTTGACTTTAGTGGAAATTACAGTTGCTCAGCAGCTCTCATTATTAACATTATTTATTAGTCTTATAGTAGTGGCTAGAGGTCCTGATTCCAGACAGACCTCTTGTGCTAGGTACTGTACAAACACCTATACTAGTAAGAGCCAGTCCTTGCCATAAAGAGTGGAAGAAAGGAAATAACATTATCTCCATCTGACTGATAGGGAACTGAAGCACCCAGAGATCACGTGACTCAGGATTTGGGTCAATAGGTACTTTGAGAACATCACGAATGATGAGAAGTTGTATCAATTCAACTGTGTGCATTGGTTGGGGCTGGGAAATGGCAGTCCTCCCTCCTCATAGAACAAATGTTTAACCCTTTGGCTTGTCATTTCAAAAGAGACAATGGACTCATGTCTTGACGTGTGATTATACAGTGTACATACATTACCCAGCTGAACTTGTGATCCAGATTCACCCTTTCACCCTGCTCACTTGATACAAATACATGCACACAGAAACCAGCTCCCTGTGTGTATTCCAAGGTTTAAAAAAACGAAGCAATTTTGTTTTTGTTTCCATTCATTGTAGACATTTTTGCCTTCCTTCCAATTTTATTCCCTGATAGGTTTGAATCAAATATTTAACATAAACAATATCTGACACCTGTGCTTTATATTCTGGGATAAAAGTAACCCCATTACTGGGGGATGAAGTTCTGAGAGCTTCCACATCATTATTTGCTACGAGGGAAATCCCTTCTGTGGAATTTTGTGTTCTGCACATCTGTTCCATTCTTCTTTAGACTCTGGTATTCAGAGAGGATAACATAAGATGGCAGGGAGGCTTACAACCATGCACAGCCATGAATATACATGGCGATGGCACTTGGATAATCATTTCAAGATGATTCAGGACGTAAAATTGTAGGAAGCGGTGACAGGTCAAATGCATAAAATACTGAAAGGGGAAAGAGGGCCAGCACAGTTATGTGTCTTTGGACCCTGTTTCATCAAAGTACATGCTGGAAGGAAGCCACTGACTGGGAGAAGTCTTGGTAGAGCAGTTCCACTGCAGCCTTACTCCCAAGGAACAATTGCTTCAGGCCTGGAGATCTAGAACTGGCCTGTGGACATGGAGCTTCCCCACACAGAAGGATGCCAGGGGGATCAGCACAAAGCCAGAATCTACTCCACCTGGCAATTCTCTTCCAAACTAGTACATCCCTCCTCCCCACTACATATAACCACACCCCTTCTTGCCATAAAATGATTGGGGAGAAATCTCTGAGGAAAACCTGTCTGAGATTTCCTCCCTTTCTTCCTCTCCTCTGTTTTCTCCATCAACATTAATGTACTGGAGGGGGAAGAAGGGAAAATGTTTGCTGAATATATGCATGCAAAAATTATTTACTAAAAATTACTTTACCATTTTTGCATCGCTATGGCTCAGTTTCATAGGTGTAAAAGGGTTTTAGCTCCTTGGAGAATCAGGCACCTACGCTTCCTGCTTAAAAATAAAACTCACCCGTAAAGTGCAGGTGCATTAGAAGAGTTGGCTGATTAACTCTCTGGAGCACTGATGTTGATTTTCAGTATATCTTGGGACACTAGGGACCTTCCAAAAGACTGAAAGAAAGCTAATGCCATGCCAGTATTTTAAAAGGGTAAATGGAATGGTTGCCTGACATGAAAAGATACTGGAACAACTTATTATGGGTTATGATAGATTCTCTCTCACTGGATATCTTAAAATGAAGGGGTGCATCTAGACTGGCAAGATTTTGCGCAAAAGCATTTGCTTTTGCACAAAAACTTGCCGCCTGTCTACACTGGCCACGAGAATTTGCGCAAGAACACTGACTTTGTAATGTACAAAAGCAGTGCTTCTTGTGCAAATACTTTGATGCTCCCGCTCAGGCAAAAGCCCTCTTGTGCAAGAACATTTGCACAAGAGGGCTAGTGTAGACAGGAACGTTAATTTCTTGCGCAAGAAAGCCCGATGGCTAAAACTGTCTAGACAAAGCCAAGATGTTTTCTACTGTACTGTAGTTCAAACAAGAATTCGTTCAGGGAAGCCCTATCACCTGTATTATGCAGAAGGTTAGATCAGATGAGTACAATGACCAGTGTTCAAGTGATCACTAAATCTCTCACTAAAAGTAGCTGAAATATTTTTTTTTCTTTATCTGAGTCCACAGCCTTCCATCAAAGTATTTAGTTTCTTCACGATTAGGGAAATAAAAGTACATGCACTTTTAACAATTATGGAACAATGTTACTTTTTTAGTTGCTTATTTAGTGGTCTCTAATGACAGCCATTTCTTCAGCATGTCGGATTAGATCATGTGGGTAAAGCTTATTGATTTCTCTGTCTTTCTTCTTACTTACAGTGATGACTCAGCAAATGAGCACACTTGAGCCATTTGCTAGTATAAGATTCCAGAGTATCCTCCCTCCACCCCCATTTTCTTTGGAGAATTATTCTTTTAGGTAACATTATCAATGATTTTAAATTGCTTTTAAATCAAACTCGATACACCACATGGCTCCAAAAATATTTCACTCACTGTGTTCCATTGATGGGATTCTATAAGTAGTTTTGCTATGCAATACTGACCTTGCAGCCCAAGGTTAAAAAATTAAAAATCTTTTCATTTTAATTATTTTTAATAAGCCTATTTTTAAAAGTATTGCCAGTTTCATCATATCCTCCTGTTTGCACCAGAAATTAACATGTAAGTCTTATTGCCATACAAGTGTGTCTTTGTATCTGATTTGATGGTGCCTTTTAACCTTCCAACCTGCAATGTGTGACATGAGTAGGCAAAATATGACAATTAACCAAAATATCAAATATTTTGTTTCTGTGTTAGCCATTATATAGCAGTTGACAATTTATATTTTTAAACAATTAAGTCCATTTTAAGGATGTTTTCTTGCTGTGTAAATTGAATTGGACTTCTATTTGGGTCATTAGGAGAGCTGCACAGGGAAAGGTTTTCTTGTTTCATGAAACTTTTGAAGATTCATTTTTTCCCCATTGTGCATTGGGATGAATGCAAGACCTTGATATATTTTTTGTGTGAAAAATGAGACAAAGACATCCCACTCCTGCCCCCAGAAGTGCAAATAGTAGGGAAGTTAGTGCATTGACATGGGATATGGGAAATCCACATCCCAGATTCTGCTCTGCCTTTTCAGAAATTTATGTTTCCCACCTCTCAGATGCATGCCCTGCACTGGCTATTCTGGGGTGGGATGTGGAAGATTCTGAATCTCTGCTGTTTGAACTTTGTCAGTGTGTATCAATATTCAAATATTCATTCACCTCTATAGTCGAGGGGTGAGAGCACTCCTTTAGGATGTGGGAGTCCCAGCTCCATTGAATTTCATTTGTAAAAAGTGGAACAATTCCAGATGGAGAGATTGAGGGAGACCAGTCCCAGAAGAGAAAAGAAGGACATTTGCCTAGAATGTTGGAGGCTAGCAGATCAAGGTCTTGAATCTGAATCCCCTACTTCCCAGGTAAGCGCCCTGACCACCAAGTAATTGAGCAGTGTAGGGTGTATGTCTTTGTCACACCTCCACCAGGGGAGGGTGTATGTCTCTGTCATAGCCTTCCACCAGGAGGCACCTATACAGCTTTCTACAACTTTTGTCTCATATCTCCTCCCTATTTGTTATGAGGAAAGGTTTCTTTGAAGGTCACAAGTGGCCCTTTATTGGGACCAGATGTCTCTAGTTGGCTTGAGGTAACCTCTTTTCAGCTCATGGAGAAAGGAGTCTTTACCATTCTAGGGCTAATATCTCTGCCTTCTACCACTCTCTGGTAGCTGTCTGATCTGAATTTGTCACACAAGTGTTTAATCAACTGAAAAGAGGAGTGGTAAGTGTTAAGGTAATATTAATATGGGGTCATCAACAACATCTAAATATTACCATGAGACACTCATTCTTACTCATATTGATTAGTATGTTATTCTGACAGTAACTCCACTGAAATCACCAGGACTACTTGTATGCCACTTCAAAAGGTTGTTGGTAGTAATTCCTGTGGTCTGATCACTTTGCCCATTTACACACTTTTCTAACGAAAGTGTCCATCTGAAAACAAATCTAACATGGCCTTGGAAAACATTTATGTAGGTTTTACGTCGCTAAGGTAACACTTTGCTTTTTTTGTTAGATAAGTACTTTCCCTAGTCTCTCTTCAGCATACAATCACACCAACACTTATGTGTTCATAACTAGAGCCCTGCAAATCTGTGGGTATCTGCTTTATATTTGTGAGTCTCCACATCCATGGCTGTAGATGCGGACATCCAATGATGTAGATACAGATGCGGATACAAATTTTGCATCTAGAACCCTGCAAATTTGCAGATACCTGCTTTATATCCATGGGTATTCATATCCACGGATGTGGTTGCAGATATCGATGGCTTATTTTGCAGATATGGATGTAGATATAAATTTTGTATCCATACAGGGGTCTATTCATAACCATAATCTTTTTACGCATTTGCTCAATAAGGCATAACATTAAGTAAATTTGAACAAAGAAGGCATAAAGAAGCATCAGCTACATACAACAGGCAATTAAATGTGATCCCTGTGAAATGGATTAGATTCAGTGTTTGAAAATTGAGATAAGATGAAATAATGAAGCTAGGGAAAAAGTCTCTATTGTATATAGTTTGTCATGTCAGTGGAACATTTCAAATTGAGTATTTCTCTCTTATGATGAAATGATAGTCACACTCCTTGGTGATGTCCTGTATAAACATCACTGCCATTGTTATACTTCTGCACTCAGTAGGAGTAAACTATCCTTGATACTACATGATTAGTTGTTGCAATTTACTAGAAGAAAAATATAGAATTCAGTAAAAAGCTGTTCCCTTTTTATTGTGTCTAACCATGTTTCAGAGTAATGAATAATGCAAACTCTAAAAGTGGATCATTACAATCATCTGAAACGTCTAAAATAAATACATAAAAAAAAACCAAATCCCTATGACCATATTAAATTTTTGTTCTTCAACTCATCTTCCATAATCCATGCTGCATACCAGTAAGTACCCTAATATTTTCAACATCTTAAGAAGGCAACTGTTGTGCATGACACAAACTCCTTCAGCTGAGAAGATCTTCAGGATATGTGAAAGTAGATGCTCAGAAGTCAAAAGGATCTGATTACATATAGCCAATCCCTAAGAGAGAGACTTCATGAGAGCCTGCAGTTTTCTTCTTCTCAAAAACATCAAAATTGTAATTAGTTTAATTTCCATGCTCAGCAGCTAGTGTTTGATCTCTGATGAAACTGCTGGTTATTATTTATCATGCTGAGTTAAAGCAAATTGCTTGGATTTTATTCTAAAGTTACATACACTTTGGAGTAACATATAATTGAATGAAAAGTCTGTAAGGGAATATTTATTTTCTGTAAGCAGAACCTAATTAAGAACAAAAGTTCTTGTCAAGGCAGTCACCAGGGGGCTATCAAAACTATTTGTGATCCTCTTTAGAAATACAAATAAGTTAGAAAGATGGCAATGAAACAAAAACAAATATATTTTGACACGTTATTTGTGCCTCCTTGTTGTCTTTAAGACAGAAACTGATTTAAAAAAAGGAAACAGAGCCACAATAATAGGTACATTAAACTTATCATGTCAGGCCATTGATTTAGCTAGTCTAGCATTCTGCAATGACCAGTTCTTAATGCTTCCTATGGAAAATTATTCCTTCTGCCTGTATTAGTACATTTAGCTGATTAGGAAATGCATTGCAGAGACAAGAGTAACGGCTGAATCCCTACTTCTACAGGCAGTTTACACCCTTAAAGAAGAGATCTCATTATCCTTTCCTTAACTTCTGTAATTCAAAAAATCCTCAGGTCCAGCCAAACTCTGAACAGTGCAACACCCAAAACAGAGGAAAGAGCTAAAGTGATGATACCATTTTTGTGTTTCCATAAAACTGGGAGCTGGTTTGGCAAACAGCCTAAGTTAGCCTGATCTAGGGCAGCTATATGGGACTTCTACCCACAGTAATCCCAAAGAGCCATTTACTCTGGCTATATGCCTCTTAGATGAGGGAAGCAGTGTAAACAGACTCAGTGAGATAAGTGTAACGCCAACAAACTACAGTCATTGTTGGCCAGAATCAACCCTGGGACCTCTGGAGCTTAATGCATGAACTTTTACTGCATGAGGTAAAAGATACACCTCACTTAGCCAAGTCTGTAGCAGACTCACAATCTCTAGCTGCCCCTAGAGGGAGATACAAGGTGAAACAAGGGTCTGGGCCCATGTTCTGGACACAGCTAAGGAAATTCATTTTTCTGATTCTGAAGCCATTCAAACACTGCCAGTTTAGAAAGTTTGACCCAACTCAAAGACTCCAACCCAGCAGACACACACATGAATAGCTTTAGGAGTAATCTCACGGAGTACAAAGGGACCAGATAAAAAGTTTCAGGGGGGTAGCCGAGTTAGTCTGTAACAGGAAAAACTTAAAAAACAACAAATAGTCTGGTAGCACCTTCAAAACTAAGAAAACATGGTATCATGAGCTTTCTTGGGCACAATCTACTTCTTCAGATGACTGGAGTATTAGAAGTCCAGATCCAAGAATAAATAAGAGAAGGGGAAGGGAGGAGAAAAAAAAGGAGACAGTGAGTAGATTGTTCAAGTAGTTATAAGAGTCTGATAAGAACAATTGGCACTGGAAGAATGGGGTCTTCCTGGGTTAAAGGTATGCCAAGGAGAAATAGTGAAAAAAGTAGCTGACAGATTTAGGTAAGCCTTTAATCTACCTATATAGTTTAGAAATATCTGCCTGTCTGTCTGTGAGTGATTCTATTTGTTCAAGAACTTCTCCTAAACAGGAAGAGCTAGGACCACCAAATTTGGTATGCAGCTTTCTCTTTTCATAACTTAAACCATGGTAAGGGTTTGGTTGTGCCAAGGAAATAGGAAATGCCAGGAATGGGACTGTTTTCCATAACATGGAAAGGGAGAGGGCAGAGAGAGGAGGGACACAGCCAGGTGGGATGCAATAATGAGAGTGATCAATGGGGACAGCTGCACCACCGACAGAATGGCAAGCAGCTTCCTCTTCTTCTAACTTAAACCAAGGTCAGGGTTGGGTTGTGCCTGGAAGATGGGAAGTGCTGGGAATGGAACTGTTTTCCATAATATAGAAAGGAAGGGGACAGAAAGAGGAGTGCAGAAGGGAGGGGTACAGAGAGGAGGGATGCAAAACTGAGAGTGGTTATTGGGGGCAGCTGCAGCATAAAGAGAGTGGCCAGCAGGGTTGAGGCTCCACCATCTTGACTGCCACCAAACTGGGTGAATAGTGCCCCCTCTGGCAAACCTGTCCTGAGCCCCCACCCTTTGTCCTGTATCTCCCACCTGCCTTGAATTCACCCCACCTCCTTCCCCCTGCCTTGAGGCCCCCCATCTCCTCTGCCTTAACCCCCCCACATCTCCCAACCCTCTGCCCTAAACCACCCACCCCCTACCGCTCTGTACTACTGATCACTCACTCCAGCCTTCATTTTCATTCATTTTCTAAAAATACAATAATTGAAATAAAGCATGAACAGTTTTCATTTATTAAAAAAAAAAAAAAACCAGTTAAAGACCCAAGAAACACTGGGTACATCTGCTAGTATAAGATAAAAAGTGCGGTACTAGATGCCAAAAAAAAAAAAAAAAAAAATCCCACAGCCCAGCAACAAAAAACCTGTTGCATTATTACCAGATGGTGGTATTTATATCTGTGATGCCACTATGATGATATATACAGAGGAGAACATATTGTAAAGTACACTCACAGTATCATTGTTTTAACCAGAAATGATGCCATAAAAGATTTATAAGGAAAAAGTGTCTATTAATTATAAATATATGTGCTGCAGTACAATTAACTTGATGCAATGGACAAATTTGTGCGTTAGCTTTACCTTAAATTTTCCTAACTATTATCACATGAACTCTTAATTTTTTACATCACTTGAATTCATTTTTGGAGATATAATTTAGAATGGTCTCTACTCTTGTCTTTTTTTGCCTTTCAGAGCAAATGAAAATATTTATACCAATAGTAGTGGGTTCATTCAAAATAAAGTGCTAAATCTTGCATTTGTGCAAGTGAGTATGTAAGACGTTTTGCAGAAAACAGTCCCGACATCCTTAATATTTCTCTTTAGATTTTATTTCTTTTCCAACCGGACTGGAGGAATCAATGCCTAATGATCAGCTATGGGAGTACAGTATTTTTGAGGTAATCAAAAGAGCTCCTGTCCTTACCTCTGCTGGTAATTTTCTGTTCTCTCCTAATCTAAGTTCCTTCTCTTTAGAGCCTTTCAAGATACTTTTATTGCAACATTATTTTGAATAAACTGAATCTCTACATTTGATTATACACTTGACAGAATCCTCTGATGTCACAAGTGTGAATTTAAGAGCAGATGGGCAAAACCCTGCACAGGCCCTGTACTTATTTCAAATTTTACTCTTTAACATAATTATGGGAGATGTAACATGTAGTTTCCTAAGGGAATGATGATAAACTTATATAGGACCTGATTCCCTGGACTGTGTTGCATCTTGCATTGTCACGAACACCCATTAAAAGCATTTGTAAGTGGCTTCCAAAGCAGACTGATGCTTTTTTACGTTCACTTTGCACTCATGTAAATGTAAAGGAAACACTGGGGGGAAAACAAGGTGGCCAAAGATATATACTGACATTGATAGTTCTCTATTAACAGTATACAAGTAACAAAAAGGGGTAGAAATCATGGCTCAGAACTCACAGATTTATATTGTAGGTGCTAAAGGAGTAGGTCTCACTAGCTCAGTTAGTTAGGGAAATGTATAACTCCAGGGCAGTGATATACACATAATTACAACACCTTTTAAACATTAATTCTCACAATACCCTTGTGATAGCTCCATAATTTGCAAATGGGAAACCAAGGTAGACAGGTTACACAACTTGCCCAAGGCAATACAGTGAGTCACTGGAGAACTGTGATTAGAACGCAGGAGTCCCACCGGAGTGATTTTTGACCATACAGAGCTGGCTAAACAATCCATTATGTTACATACACACAAGGCCAGAACATCCCTGGACCTAATGTGAAGATAGTGCAGGTGGGTCAGGGGGTAGACACAGTGGAATAATGAAATAATACAAGGGGCTGTGTGAGTCCTGTTCAAATGAATAATAAATTTCACGATTAGAAAGGATCATTGTGATCAAGTCTGACCGCTGTATGACACAGACCCTACAACTTCCTCCAAATAATTCCTACAATGTATCTTTGAGAAAAAACATACAATCTTGAGTTAAAAATTGTCAATGATGGAGATTCCACCACCACCTTTGGTAAATTGTTCAGCTGATTTTATGTTTTCATCTAAAGCATAAAAAAATGAAATAGCACAATGCCAAGAGCCAATGATGAGGGATTCCACTAGGAACACAACAGCATAATGATAATTCATCATTTACAGTTGCCTTTTGAGATGTTTCAATTAGCCAGCTTTTGATCTTATGTGCCATGTTGATTTTATATTATTAAAGTTTTGTAATCAAAATGTTGAGCTACCAAGTCAAACATCTTACTGAAGTGTAAATATGTTTTATCAACACTACTATCCTTATCATCAAAACTTGTAATCTCATCAAAAAAGATATCAAGTTAGCTTGACAGGATCTGTTTTCTATAAACTGATGTTGATTGGCATTAATTATACTACCCTCCTTTAATTCTTTATTAATTGAGTCCCATATCAGCCTCTCCAATACCTTGTCCAAACTCAGTATTAGAGTGACAGATCTATAATTACCCATGTATTCCCACTCTCATGCATTGGCAGAACATCAGCTCTTTTCCAAACTACTAGCACTTCCCTCATGTTCCAAGATGTAAGAGTCAGATTTTGTTTAACCTCTAGAGCAGAATAGTGGATTTAGTCAGAGTACCAGAAATGACCATGCCTACCAGGAAACAATAAAAAAGCAGGCATGTAGTGGAAACGTAGTGAACCAATGACCAGTGCAGGCAACAGATTAAACAGCTCAGGATTGAATACTGAAATACTGGGGACTGGCATGGCACATTGGGCAACTTGCCAGCATCACACCTGCTTTATGAGGAGTCTGACATGCTGCTGGATATGGCATTCAGTATGGAACCACTGGAGGTGCACAGTGTGATCTGATCAGTTGGGCTCATGACCCGCTGGCCTCAGAATCCATGAAGGGAACTGATGGGAGTTAGCAGCAAGCCCTGAATGAGGCCGGGGAAATGACTCTGCTGCTGACACCACTCCCAGAGGAGGCTTTGCCACAAGAGCAGCTGCAGCACATCCTAGGGCTGCATTTGGCAGTGCTTTTCAGTGCTCCCCTGAGGAATGGCCAGCTGTGGAACTGGCAGCAGAAACAGACAAGGCCAATGCTTCCACAGATTCTTAACTTCCTGACTCAATTTTAATTTATTAATATAGGAATTGAGGGGTTTTCTTTCTACAAACCATTGCAAAAGTTATTACAAGTCCCAAATACCAGTAGAGCATATTGTATGCTAGAGTCTTGGCTGCCGCCCACCCATTCAAAAAAGGCAACCAGAAAATGCAATCAATAAAAAATGCCTCGAACACGGATTTTTACAGGAAAAGTGTACATTTTCACTGCGGCCATTCCTATTTACTAAGAAATAAATAACCACACTCTGCCTTCTCTATAAGCGCACAGTGTCCCATTTGCATATCTTGTCCAGTTGAGTTAAAGGTAGACCATTCAATCCACAGGTGACAAAATCATTTGTCCCAAATACAACTTCGGGTACTACATTTTTCCAGAAATGTTCCAAGAGTGGGAGGCATAAGGGGGATGGCTGTGGAGGTCTGCATGTTCACAAGAAGTCCTAACAATCTAATCCGTGTGGATGCTACTGGAGCATTCTCTTAACTCCTTCCTGAATTCTGGCCCAATCCTAGGTGCTGATAGCTACAAATTTGTCCTGTAGCTTGGAACTCCAGACAGGTAGCTACATTTTGTGGAAGGGCTTATTTTATAGGACCATCTTGGCAGCTGATCAGCCCATTCCACTCACAGATGTGCTGTTCAGTCACAATATGTTTGAATATTTCAGTGGCATAAACTGATGGTTTCCCACTGTCAGCCATGAAATAATACTCAGCCATTCTGATTAAATTAGCACTGATGTCACACTCACATCTCTGTATCCTTTCCTTTTCTTTTTTTCTTTTCTCTTCAGCATCTTAGGAAGTGATCTGTATCTTATGAATGCATATTCTCTAATACTCTAATAACTGGAATTCATCTACAAATTTGACACTATTATCCTGGGCTTAAACGAAGACATTAACTGGTTAATGCATTATAAAGCCAATTTCCCCTGCCTTTAACATCTGCATTTTCACATCTAAAGCGATGAATGAGACACATCCAGCCCACTTAATTAGCTTTATTAACCTGGATCTTACACTTAGATAGATAGATAAACAGCAAAAAAGTATCTATCTATCTATCTGCAAAAGCGACGAGGAGTCCTGTGGCACCTTATAGACTAACTGAAGTGTAGGAGCATAAGCTTTCGTGGGCAAAGACCCACTTCGTCAGATGCATGTAGTGGAAATTTCCAGAGGCAGGAATAAATATGCAGGCCAGGATCAGGCTGGAGATGACCAGGTGGATCCAATCAAGGAGGATGAGGCCCACTTCTAGCAGCTGATCTGGAGGTGTGAATTCCAAGAGAATAGAAGCTGCTTTTGTAGTTAGCAAGCCATTCACAGTCTTTGTTTAATCCAGAGTTGATTGTATCAAACTTAAAGATGAACTGTAGCTCAGCAGTTTATCTTTGAAGTCTGGTCCTGAAGTTTTTTTGCTGCAGGATGGCTACTTTTAGATCTGCAATTGTGTGTCCAGGAAGATTGAAGTGTTCCCCTACAGGTTTTTGTATGTTGCCATTCCTAATATCAGATTTGTGTCCATTGATTCTTTTACGTAAGGGACTGTCCTGTTTGGCCGATGTATATAGCAGTGGGGCATTGTTGGCACATGATGGCATATATTACGTTGGTGGATGTGCAGGAGAATGTACCAGTGACAGTATGGCTGATCTGGTTAGGTCCTGTGATGGTGTTGCTGGTGTATATATGTGGGCAGAGTTGGCACCAAGGTTTGTTGCAAGGATTGGTTCCTGAGTTCGAGTTATTATGGTGTGGTGTGTAGTTGCTGGTGAGAATATGCTTCAGGTTGGCGGGTTGTCTGTGGGCAAGGACCGGCCTACCTCCCAAGGCCTGTGAGAGCGAGGGATCATTGTCCAGGATGGGCTGAAGATCACTAATGATGCGTTGGAGAGGTTTTAGCTGGGGACTATAGGTGATGGCCAGTGGTGTTCTGTTGGTTTCTTTCTTGGGCTTGTCCCGTAGCAGGAGGCTTCTGGGTACACGTCTGGCTCTGTCAATCTGTCTCCTCACTTCCTCGTGTGGGTATCGCAGTTTACAGAATGCTTGTTGAAGGTCTTGTAGGTGTAGGTCTCTGTCTGAGGGGTTGGAGCATATGCGGTTGTACCTCAGTGCTTGGCTGTAAACAATGGATCGTGTGGTGTGTCCGGGATGGAAACTGGAGGCATGCAGGTAAGTATAGCAAGACCTACAAGACCTTCAACAAGCATTCTGTAAACTGTGATACCCACACGAGGAAGTGAGGAGACAGATTGACAGAGCCAGACGTGTACCCAGAAGCCTGCTACGGGACAAGCCCAAGAAAGAAACCAACAGAACACCACTGGCCATCACCTATAGTCCCCAGCTAAAACCTCTCCAACGCATCATTAGTGATCTTCAGCCCATCCTGGACAATGATCCCTCGCTCTCACAGGCCTTGGGAGGTAGGCCGGTCCTTGCCCACAGACAACCCGCCAACCTGAAGCATATTCTCACCAGCAACTACACACCACACCATAATAACTCGAACTCAGGAACCAATCCTTGCAACAAACCTTGGTGCCAACTCTGCCCACATATATACACCAGCAACACCATCACAGGACCTAACCAGATCAGCCATACTGTCACTGGTACATTCTCCTGCACATCCACCAACGTAATATATGCCATCATGTGCCAACAATGCCCCACTGCTATATACATCGGCCAAACAGGACAGTCCCTTACGTAAAAGAATCAATGGACACAAATCTGATATTAGGAATGGCAACATACAAAAACCTGTAGGGGAACACTTCAATCTTCCTGGACACACAATTGCAGATCTAAAAGTAGCCATCCTGCAGCAAAAAAACTTCAGGACCAGACTTCAAAGATAAACTGCTGAGCTACAGTTCATCTTTAAGTTTGATACAATCAACTCTGGATTAAACAAAGACTGTGAATGGCTTGCTAACTACAAAAGCAGCTTCTATTCTCTTGGAATTCACACCTCCAGATCAGCTGCTAGAAGTGGGCCTCATCCTCCTTGATTGGATCCACCTGGTCATCTCCAGCCTGATCCTGGCCTGCATATTTATTCCTGCCTCTGGAAATTTCCACTACATGCATCTGACGAAGTGGGTCTTTGCCCACGAAAGCTTATGCTCCTACACTTCAGTTAGTCTATAAGGTGCCACAGGACTCCTCGTCGCTTTTGCAGATTCAGACTAACATGGCTACCCCTCTGATACTATCTATCTATCTATCTATCTATCTATCTATCTATCTATCTATCTATCTATCTATCTATCTATCTATCTATCTATCTATCTAATCTGATTCTGTTATTTCCACTCCAACTCATCTGATGAAGGGGGGTTTACTCACAAAAGCTCATGATACTATATATTTTTGTTAATCTCCAAAGTGAACTAGGACTATTCATTGTTTTAAAAGTTACAGACTAACACAGCTAACCCTCTGAGACTAATAAATGTGTTAGTTTTTAAAGTGCCATCAGATTCCTTATTGCTTTTGCTGAAACAGACTAACATGGCTACCCCTCTGAAATAAGAATTATTATATTCTCCACAATGTAGAATGCCTGAAATGATAGTGATTTTTTTGTAACACAGCCACCAATCTCCTCCTAATCCAAGTTGTTCAGCAGTTTTTTTTAAATTACCAGCTGTAATTTTTAATTTACCATCATCTCAGCACTTCTTTCACTGTGTTTAATCCAGATGTACCTAGGGAGATTCTATGATTTGAAACATCCCTTTCATATTGTATTCAAGTTCAGTTTGGAAAACTAACATTTATGTCTATTAAATTCCACAAGGATTTATTTTGTGCTCCTACATTGACCTATTTGAGAAAATACCCCCCTGCGTCTTATCTTGTCCCAGGCTACTCGATCTCTATAGGCTGTAGCATCTCCACAGCTCACTCTCACTGCATTGGAAGTCTGCGTCAATGTCCCTTCATGGACTGTTCCAAGAGGGAATGTTTTCCTGATGAATTTATTGTTGAGGTGCTGGACAGGACCAACAAGATGGTCCAATACCAAAGACAGAGGGACTTATGGCTTGAAGAAAGGCATGGCAAGAGGCAAGCAGAGAAGCTGAGGCTAGCAGTACAGCTTGAGGACAGAGTTGCAGTGTGGGAGCAGACACTTGCTTTGTAGTTCCTTGAATAGTAGCAGCAATTAAAGGGACAGTGATTGAGAGTAGCAGACACAACAGCGTGAGAGGCTGCTATCACTAATATTGCTGCAACAATGCAGGTTCCTCCTGTTCCTGTATCATGGCCTGAGTCTCTTATTTTTTATCCTATTCTGTATTCCAGAAACAGCTTGGACAGCTCCATGGAAGTATGGTTCATGCTATCAAGCCCTATAAACGCATGTCTACACTAGAAAATAATTTCAAAATAAGTAAAATCAAAATAATAACTCCCGAAATAACAAAACTGAAATAGCAAGTCCACATTACAAGTCAGCATCGAAATAGCTCAGAATTATTTTCAAATAGCACATCCACACTAATTGGAGCCTGCCTTGGACTGAGAGCCCCCACAAGCACTCCGGGAGTGCACTTGGAGGGCGGACACTTCCTGTAGCTGCTTGGTCAGGCAAGATAAGACACATGTTTTCAGGGGCTCCTTTCTATGGCCACGTCTCACATGCCATTCCTCCACTGCCTCCTCCCTTGTGGGACACCAAATGGATGCAGTGTGCTCTGGTTGCCCTTGCAGATGCCACAGCACTCCCATCAAGGAGCCAAAGCTTCTGCAAAGCAGAGCTAGGCTCACAGGCCTTCTGCTGCACTTCATGGTGCAGTTTATCCACAATGCCTGCATGCTGCTCCATTAGGACAACGACCAATCCTAACTGGAAGACCCCTTCACCCGGGTCCTTTTGCTCTTGCTGCTGCAAATGCTCCTAAACCCCCAGGACACTGTGGAATGCTGCTTCTGGTGGAGGGAGACCAGTTCCGACTGGTGGTACCTCATCATCCTGCAGTGATGGGAGGACCAAAAGTGGCTTCAGAACTTCCCCATACAGAGGGCCACCTTTGTGGAGCTCTATGAGTGGCTCATCTCTGTCCACAGGTGACAGGACCTCTTACTGACTCCCCTCCCCTGAAGAAGTGTGTCTCTATCACCCTGTAGAAACTCACCATGCCGGACAGCTACTGCTCCATCAGGACTCAATTCTGCATGAGGAAATCCACAATTGAGGTTGTGCGTCTATAGGTAGCCAAGGCCATCAACAACATGCTGCTACGGAGGGTCATCACTCTGGACAATGTCGACACCATCGTTGATGGCTTTGCTTCCATGGGCTTCCCCTACTGCAAAGGGGGCCATAGACAGCACTCACATCCCCATCCTGTCCCCATGATCATCGTGCCTCAGAT
Source organism: Pelodiscus sinensis (assembly GCF_052426305.1). NCBI lineage: Eukaryota > Metazoa > Chordata > Testudines > Trionychidae > Pelodiscus > Pelodiscus sinensis. Next base: position 221,972,395 of record NC_143052.1, read on the forward strand.
TATATCAACAGGAAATGCATCCTAGAAATGTTTGAAATGCATCCTAGAATACTCAAGGAGCTGATAGAGGAGGCATCTGAGCCTCTAGCTATCATCTTTGCAAAATAATGTGAGACAGGAGAGATTCCAGAAGACTGGAAAAGGGCAAATATAGTGCCTATTTATAAAAAGGGAAATAAGAACAACCCAGGAAACTACAGACCAGTTAGTTTAACTTCTGTGCCAGGGAAGATAAAGGAGCAAGTAATTAAGGAAATCATCTGTAAACACTTGGAAGGTGGCAAGGTGATAGGGAACAGCCAGCATGGATTTGTAAAGAACAAATCATGTCAAACCAATCTGATGGTTTTCTTTGATAGGATAACGAGTCTTGTGGATAAGGGAGAAGCGGTGGATGTGGTATACCTAGACTTTAGTAAGGCATTTGATACGGTCTTGCATGATATTTTTATCAATAAACTAGGCAAATACAATTGAGATGGGGCTACTATAAGGTGGGTGCATAACTGGCTGGATAACCGTACTCAGAGAGTAGTTATTAATGGTTCACAATCCTGCTGGAAAGGAATAACAAGTGGGGTTCTGCAGGGGTCTGTTTTGGGACCGGCTCTGTTCACTATCTTCATCAACGATTTAGATATTGGCATAGAAAGTACACTGAATAAGTTTGCAGATGATACCAAGCTGGGAGGGGTTGCAATTGCTCAGGTCCTGATGAAATGCATCCCCGGATACTCAAGGAGCTGATAGAGGAGGTATCTGAGCCTTTAGCTATGATCTTTGAAAAATCATGGCAGACAGGGGAGATTCCAGAAGACTGGAAAAGGGCAAATATTGTGCCCATCTATAAAAAGGGGAATAAGAACAACCCAGGAAACTACAGACCGGTCAGTTTAACGTCTGTCCCAGGGAAGATAATGGAGCAGGTAATTAAGGAAATCATATGCAAACACTTGGAAGGTAATAAAGTGATAGGGAATAGCCAGCATGGGTTTGTGAAGAACAAGTCATGCCAAACTAATCTGATAGCTTTCTTTGATAAGATAACGAGCCTTGTGGATAAGGGAGAAGCGGTGGATGTCATATACCTAGACTTTAGTAAGGCATTTGATACGGTCTCGCATGATATTCTTATTGATAAACTAGGCAAATATAACTTAGATAGGGCCACGATAAGGTGGGTGCATAATTGGCTGGATAACCGTAGTCAGAGAGTTGTTGTTAATGGTTCTAAATCCTGCTGGAAAGGGATAACAAGTGGAGTTCCTCAAGGGTCTGTTTTGGGACCCGTACTATTCAATATCTTCATCAATGATGTAGATATTGGGATAGAGAGTACGCTTATTAAGTTTGCAGATGATACCAAACTGGGTGGGGTTGCAACTTCTTTGGAGGATAGGGACATAATTCAAAATGACCTTAGCAAGTTAGAGAAATGGTCAGAGGTAAACAGGATGAGGTTTAATAAAGAGAAATGCAAAGTGCTCCACTTAGGAAGGAACAATCAGTTCCATACATACAAGATGGGAAGCGACTGTCTAGGAAGGAGCATGGCGGAAAGGGATCTAAGGGTCATAGTGGACCACAAGTTGAATATGAGCCAACAGTGTGATGCTGTTGCAAAAAAAGCAAATATGATTCTAGGTTGTATCAACAGGTGTGTTGTAAGCAAAACTCGTGAAGTCATTCTGCCGCTCTACTCTGTACTAGTTAGGCCTCAGCTGGAGTACTGTGTCCAGTTCTGGGCGCCACATTTCAAGAAAGATGTGGAGAAATTGGAAAGGGTACAGAGAAGAGCGACAAGAATGATTAAAGGTTTAGAGAACATGACCTATGAAGCCAGGCTTCATGAACTGGGCTTGTTTAGTTTGGAAAAAAGAAGATTAAGGGGGGACATGATAGCGGTTTTCAAATATCTAAGAGGGTGTCACAAGGAGGAAGGAGAAAATTTGTTCCTCTTGGTTTCTGAGGACAGGACAAGGAGTAATGGGCTTAAAGTGCAGCAGGGGAGGTTTAGATTGGACATTAGGAAAAAATTCCTAACTGTCAGGGTGGTGAAATATTGGAATAAATTGCCAAGGGAGGTGGTGGAATCTCCCTCTCTGGAGATATTTAAGAACAGGTTAGATAGACATCTGTCAGGGATGGTGTAGACGGAGCTTGGTCCTGCCTTGAGGGCAGGGGGCTGGACTCGATGACCTCTCGAGGTCCCTTCCAGTCCTATTTTTCTATGATTCTATGATTCTATGGAGGATAGAGTCATTATTTAAAATGATCTGGACAAATTGGAGAAATGGTCTGAGATAAATAGGATGAATTTTAATAAAGACAAATGCAAAGTGCTCCACTTAGGAAAGAACAATCAGTTTCACACAAACAGAATGGGAAGCGAATGTCTAGAAAGGAGTATGGCAGAAAGAGATCTAAGGGTAATAGTGGACCACAAGCTGAATATGAGTCAGCAGTGTGATGCTGTTGTAAAGAAAGCAAACATGATTCTGGGATGCATTAACAGGTATGTTGTGAGCAAGACACGAGAAGTCATTCTTCCGCTCTACTCTGAGCTAGTTAGGCCTCAGTTGGAGTATTGTGTCCAGTTCTGGGCACTGCATTTCAAGAGAGATGTGGAGAAATTGGAGAGGGTCCAGAGAAGAGCAACAAGAATAATGAAAGGTCTAGAGAACATGACCTATGAAGGAAGGCTGAAAGAATTGGGTTTCTTTAGTTTAGAAAAGAGAAGATTGAGGGGGGACATGATAGCAGTTTTCAGGTATCTAAAAGGGTGCCATAAAGAGGAGGGAGAAAACTTGTTCATCTTGGCCTCTGAGGATAGAACAAGAAGCAATGGGCTTAAACTGCAGCAAAGGAGGCTTAGGTTGGACATTAGGAAAAAGTTCCTAACTGTCAGGGTAGTCAAACACTGGAATAAATTGCCCAGGGAGGTTGTGGAATCCCCATATCTGGAGATATTTAAGAGTAGGTTAGATAAATGTCTATCAGAGATGGTCTAGACAGTATTTGGTCCTGCCATGAGGGCAGGGGACTGGACTCGTTGACCTCTCAAGGTCCCTTCCAGTCCTAGTATTCTATGATTCTATTGGAAGGGTAATTTTTAATGGTGCTACAGGCCCTGGTGGACCACAAGTGCTAGTTCATGGACATCAATGTCTGCTGGTCAGGGAAGGAACACAATGCCCCACATCTTCAGGAACTCCAGCCTGCTCCAAAAGATGCACAGTGTTACTTTTTTCACCAACCGCACCATCAGGGTCAGGGATGTGGTCATGCCCATGTGCATCCTGGGTGACGCAGCCTATCCCTTGCTCCCCTGGCTGATGAAGCCCTTCATGAGCAGCCTGGATTCCACCAATGAGAACTTTAACACAAGGCTCAGCAGGTACAGCATGGTCATGGAGTGTGCATTTGGCCACTTGAAGTCTCCTCACCTGCTTGGACCTCAGTTAGTACATCATCCCCCTTGTGGTTGTGGCCTTTTGTGTGCTCCACAACCTTTGCGAGAGCAAGGGGGAGACTTTCCTGCCACGGTAGGAGGCAGAGGCTGAATTGCTGGCCAGGGCTTATGAGCAGCTGAACCGCTGCTATGTTGGCATTCTGAGGGATGTTGATATATAAGGAGGTGACATCCATGGTAGCAAGAAATTGTTTTCTGATGGAAGTAGTTAATGTTGCAGTTTCTGGAAAATGTCATTAGTGTCCTTGGGGAAACTGGTCCTTTATCTAGTGAGTGCTTTGAGAATGGTTGCTATGAATTCTGATATTCCTTCAATAAGAGTGCTGTCACCAGATATGATGGGTACTGTCTGTTCCACTGTATGTTTTTCTTGGGAAGCATATAGAAGGCCCCCCCAGGTGCATTTGTGGGGGATGAGTATGTAGAATTTCTTTTATAGTTATTTGGGAGAGGATTTGATAACATTAAATTGCTTTGCAAATTTTGATTGAAAATCAGATACCCTATTTATTTGCTATGCAAGTTGCTTCATGAAGAGAAAAGAGTACATATAGACATGAAAACAGCATGGGAACCTGAAATTGTGGAAAGAATTTCCCTGCCACAATGGAAAACCAAGGCCTCTAGGGGTATGTCTAGACTACATGCCTCTGCCAACAGAGGCATGTAAAATAGGCTACCCGACATAGTCAATGAAGTGGGGATTTAAATATCCCTGGCTTCATTAAAATAAAAATGGCCTCCGCGCTGTGCCGGCTCAGCTGATTGTTGGCACAGTATGGCAGTCAAGACGCGGATTGGTCAACAGGGAAGCCTTTGTCAACCACTCCTATAAGCCTCATTTCACAAGGCATAAGGGAGCGGTCAACAAAGGCGTTCCCTGTCGACCAATCCGTGTCTTGACTGCCGTGCAGTGCTGACAATCAGCTGAGCCGACACAGCGCGGTGGCCATTTTTATTTTAATGAAGCCGGGGATATTAAATCCCCACTTCATTGACTATGTTGGGTAGCCTATTTTACATGCCTCTGTCAACAGAGGCATGTAGTCTAGACATACCCTTGGAGATTTAGTCATGGGCATACATGACAAGGCTGCGTGGGATGTACCACATGAAATGCTGAAGGTCTTATAATAGTTGAGATACTCTAATAGGTCTTCAGTGGGAATGCCCCAAAATTCATCTCTTTTGCCAAGAGGGCATAGATTTAATTGACGAGTCACCTCTAGGACTGAGTTAATTTTACAACAGGAACTACAATAGGACTTTTAAACTGGTATTCAGGGAATACCAGCTAACTATTGAGCCTAGATAATTATAATAATTGATGGCTCTTGAGAGACAACGTAGCCATAAAGAAAATGATCTTCTTTTCTGGGAAAAGAGATATTGATGTTGAACATGGGGCAGAGGTCTAGTACTAAAGGTTGTAAAGTTTCAAAGAGGCTCTTTTATTAGAGTAAATGAATTATGTGATTATGAATATTACAACTCTTTCGGAAGCTACATATAGCCTTAAGAACATAGATCTTTTTTATAGTCTGTCTGGATGCAGATTTTTTCATGTTTTAGTCTATATCATATTGCCCTCAACTTATGCGTCTCTCATATTACTGGAACCTCCTTCTGATTAAAGAAATCTGATTAAAGGATAATAATGGAAACTAGCAAGGCAACATCTGCATCAATATAGTCTGTGCTGACTACTTCATAAAAGGCTATTTCCATAAGGATTCACATTAGTGGTAACACACAGGTGACTTGGAAGACATCTAAAATTTTGGAAACTTACTATATATGTATATATAGACACACACACCCCCTCTGTTATCATAATCATAACCCTGTTACTCCTGGAGAAATCAATATGTATCCATGTTTGAGAACCTAATTTGAAGACGATACATTTAAATCTTTTGCATTATCTTGTTTTTGAATAAACAGAGTTTTGGGGTATTGTTATTTTGATAATAGTTAGTTGAATAATAGCTAGTTGAACTAAGAAGGAATACATATGACGTGATTTATCTTGGAACACATGATGCACACTTTGTCGTATTATCTGGAAGTCACCAGACAAATAGTACTAAAGACAACCTTCAGGATTCAGTTGACCTATAGTTAGATTTTGGAAAATGTTGTAGTCTGGTGATTGTATTGTATTTTTAAAAATAAGCTGTTGCATACATCAGTAAAAACATTCTTTGCCCAAACTGCCTCTAACAAGAACAATGGATTAGGTGTAGAGCAAGGTTGTTTCTCTCATTCTGTGTTGTCTGATAAATTACCTTTTCTGTAAGGGGTTATGGGGCCTCATTGACTGACAAAAAAAAGTAAATTTTACAGACTTGCAAAAGGAAGCAGCTCATTTTTTGCCTTGAATCTGGTTTCATGGGTTAGGTGGCAGGGCGCGGATAGAGGAGGAAGAAGGGGGAGGATGCAAACATTGGAGTTAGGAGATTCAATGGCAGCAGGGACTAGAGTAGAAGGGTCCTTTTCAGCTCTGGTGGAGAAGGATATCAGGGTTTGCAGTGGTAGAAAATAGAAAGGAGCCTCCCCTAAAACCTGGATGTGCAGAAATGTGGTGCCATCCCTGACACATCTGTATAAAGGGCTCCTGCTGGGGTGGCTTTGCTGCCTGGACTCTCAGGGTGTGTCTAGACTACATGCCTCCTTCGACGGAGGCATGTAGATTAGCCAGATCGGAAGAGGGAAATGAAGCCGCAATTAAAATAATCACGGCTTCATTTAAATTTAAATGGCTGCCCCGATCTGCCGATCAGCTGTTTGTCGGCAGATCGGGACAGTCTGGAAGCGATGCGCCGACAAAGAAGCCTTTCCTCATCGGCACAGGTAAACCTGGTTTCACGAGGCTTACCTGTGCCGATGAAGAAAGGCTTCTTTGTCGGCGCGTCGCGTCCAGACTGCCCCGATCTGCCGACAAACAGCTGATCGGCAGATCGGGGCAGCCATTTAAATTTAAATGAAGCCGCGATTATTTTAATCGCGGCTTCATTTCCCTCTTCCGATCTGGTTAATCTACATGCCTCCGTCGAAGGAGGCATGTAGTCTAGACACACCCTCAGACATGAGTTCCCCTCTCAGCTCCTTTTCTCTCTTGGGTCCTTTGTTCTGCACTGGGTAAGCTGAGGCAGGAGGAAAGGGTCCTGTGGGCCATGTGTTTGACATTACCTCTTGAGAACTATTGCCTATATTTCAAGAGTTATTCACATATTACTAAAGCCACACTATTGAGGAGCTCAGTTCCCACCCAGAATGCTGGCTGTGTCTTAACAAAATTGTAACAATTTTTCTTAAATAAAAATACCTTGTATATGTTTTAATTAAAGTATTAATGCAGGCTAAATGTATAGGCTGTAATTAAACGTCCTAATAAAAATAAAACTCATGATATTTAGGCCCCTAAATAAACAGCCTGAAGTTCAAAAGTGTTGAGCACTCAGCAGCTCCCAATGAAGTTGAATTAATTCCAATAGCTGGAATACAAAGAGGAGTTGAAGAATTGTAGCCGGCCATGTTCTTAGAAGCAGAATTTAAGCAACAAGACTGTCAATGCTATTTTACAATCAGAATAACTATGCACAAATTTGTGCAAGCCTCTGTGCTGACCCCTGCTGCTGCTTTCAGGTGTGTATGCCCCTAGTTAGAATTTGATTAAAAAGCCACATCATTAAGTACTTATGTTGCCTGGGATCTCCAGCCTGGGTCCACAGCACCAACCTGCCACCCACTAACAGCTGTTCAGGCAAAAGCTGAAACCTGTTAAAGAACTCTAATCCTGAAACTGGATTAATAGGCTGAGAGGGGGTCCTAACTGGTCCACAGTTCCTCTATAAATTGAGCACAGGAATAGGAAGTTGTCCTTGCAATTGGTATCCACCCACCGCTGGACTGTTCCTGTTCCTTTTTTCCTGGCATGACTTCCTGGTTTTCTGGCCCATCTTGCGTCCATTTACTAATCTGTGGTTCTGCTTTCAAGATTCTCTCCTGCCTCTGAGCTCATGGTGTGACCAGACCCTTTCTGCCTTCTGATGCTCAATATTCCATTTGCCCTTAGACCTCCCTGTACCAGACCTGTCCTGACTCCAGCTTTGACCAGTAGATCAGACTGCCCTTGTCCTGGTCATAACCTAGGGTTGATTAAAATACAATAACAATGTGAATCCATGTAAAAAGAAAACGGAAGTATACAAATGTTTCATATGCAGCAGTGGCGCTAGAGCTCATGAGATCAACTTTCTGAAACCACACACTCAAGGCATAGATAATATAAATATTAATGAGATGATTCCTTTTTATCCACTCTGAAGAGTTTTCATTAGCAAGCATGTCTCTAAAAGAAACACACTTCTGACCGCAGCAGATTTTAACAGCATCCTGGGTACAGTTCCATAAAGCAGAGAAACTTGGCAAAAATATCCAACTCTTTATCTGCTATGCAAAATTGTTACTATGTGTAATGGGGCTTTCCATGTTAGAAAAAAAAGATAGTTATCATGTTTATCTGGGATCAGCATCCTCTCCTCAGGGAATAATCAAAAGGAATATACATCAACACCAATGTGGGACTAGGACTTGGGAATTCAATGCAATAACAGAACATAGATCAATATGTGACACAGCAGTATGGATTGCAAAAACTCTTTGATTGGTCAGTTTCCTACTGGAACACTTTCCCCCTCACAGAGGTACAGCATTAATTGTTCACACTTGATCATGTCAGAAAGAAGGGTTAATCTCTACAGTGGTAAGGTGAATGGTTGCTTGCAGGTTTGATCCTTTCCTTCCCCCCTTCAAGTAGAATCATGTCAGAGTTAGCTGTGCTGTTTTTGTCAGAGGCTTCTTTCTCAACAGGCATAAGATGACACATTTAGAAACTGCTGTCTATTTGGGGAAGGGCATGGGGGCTGAGGGAAAGGAAGAGCTCTCACAATCCTAGTTTCTACCAGAGGCCATTCTTCATGAAGATTCACATAACTAATCCCTCCAAGCCTTTCCTGTAGCAGAGATCTCACTTTTCTTCTTGTAAATATAACTGTAATAAATCTCTCTGACAATACTATAGTATCACTGTGCCTATATCCACTACAATAACTGTCCATGAAACATTTCTGCTTTCACTGCATGGTAAAGGCCTAACAGTTGGAGGTGGGGAGGGCGAGAAAGGAGAGGCAAAGAAGAGAAGCAATTTCTGTAATACTTTAATCCAAGACCTACATTTTCAAAGAGTTCTCTTAGATTCTACCAGTGCATCTCCATCTGACTTAACCTCAATGGAAAATGTATGGCTAAGTCCCTGCCCAACTCTGAACAAATCTGGGATTTAAGTGCATCCAATAAATACTTCATATGGATTTATTAAAACAATTAAATAAATACATGTTAGTGGACTACAATACATTTATTAACTATTTTTCTCCAACTATCTATTGTTAAACAATAAGCTCCTCTATTACATTTATCCTTTAGTTTTAAGACACTAGGCTTAATCATGGCTCATGTTCTGCCTGTTTCACTTTGCTCTGGCATTGAAAAACATATGGGAATCACAGAACTGGAAGAGACCTTGGGAGATCATTAAGCCCACTCCCCTGCCCTCATGGCAGGTCTAAGCACCATCTAGATCAGGGCTACTCAATACAGTAAACTTCAGATAATATGGCACATTTAGGACCCAGGGGGTGCCGGATTATCAGATATGAGAAGTAATTATCAGATATGAGAGATGCCACCCCAGACCTCTCATAGCCCCCCCTTCTGATAGTCCCGCTCTGCCCCAGGCGTCCCCGATTCAGCCGCTGCTGGTCAGTTTCAGCAGCAGCTGAATCAGGGATGCCTGCTGCAGAGCAGCTGGGGTGCTGCCCAGTTGGTCCGGTAGCGCTGCCCCTTGGCGCTGCGAGACCAACCCAGCAGCAACCCAGCTGCTCTTGGGGATGCTGGGACAGAGCAACTGGGGTGCTGCCGGGTTTGTCCAGCTGCTCTGTCCCAGGCATCCCCAAGAGCAGCTGGGGTGCTGCCAGATTGTTCTCGCAGCACCAAGTGGTGGCACTACTGGACCAACCGGGCAGCACCCCAGCTGCTCTTGGGGATGCCTGGGACAGAGCAGCTCTGCCCCCGGCTTCCCCGATTCAGCTGCTGGTCAGTTTTAGCAGCATCTGAATTGGGGAAGCCAGGCGCAGAGCAGCTCCAATTGTCCAGCTGCCCCGTGCACTTCCAGGTTCCTGATGGTGCCAGACCATCAGGAGCAGGAATGCCGGAGCATTGGATGCCAGACTAATGGAGTTTTACTGTACATGGCCCGGAGGCCACACGCAGACCATGGTCCATTTTTTGTGTGGCCCGCGGTGCAGTTTGGGTGCACACAGCCCATGGATGGGAGCCAAAACAAAAAAGTAGTCAATATAATGGTCTTCTGTTGATATGTGATTTAGTAGTTAAATTCCTGTTATATGGGTGGAAATCGGGTAAATATTGCATTTTATTAATATCAGCAGAACTGACTTAAATGGGGCCTGCATATTGTGTAGTCTTGCCTTAATGTAAGTATTCATGCCCGTCAGTGTGAAAGAAGCTATTTGCATGTATACGCAACCATGCTTAAGTTGTGGTCCTCGGCATGTGCTGTGAGAATCATCGTGGCCTCCGGAGCTTCCAAAGTTGAGTAGCCGTGATCTAGATCATCCCTGACATGTTTATCTAACCTGCTCTTAAATATTTCCACAACTTCCCTAGGCAATTTATTCCAGTGCTTAACCACCTTGACAGGTAAGTATTTTTTCAGAATGTTCATCCTAAACCTCCCTTGCTGAAATTTAAGCCCATTGCTTCTTGTCCTGTCCTCAGAGGTTAAGAAGAATAAATTTTCTCCCTCTTCCTTGTAACATCATTTTAGGTACTAAAAAACTGCTATCATGTCCATCTCAGTCTTCTCTTTTTCAAACTAAATAAACCCAGTTATTTCAGTCTTCCCTCATAAGTCATGTTTTCTAGACCTTTAATTATTTTTGTTGCTCTTCTCTGGCCCCTCTCCAATTTCTCCATGTCTTTTCTGAAATGCAATGCCCAGAACCGGACACAATACTCCAGATGAGGCCAAATCAGTGCAGGGTACGGTGGAACAATTACTTCTCATGTCTTGCTTACAACACTCTTGTTAATATATCCAGGAATGATGTTTGCTTTTTCTATAATTATGTCACAGAGCTGATTTATATTTAGCATGTGGTCAACTATGACCCTTAAGTCTCTTTCTGCAGTACTCCTTCCTAGTCAATCACTTTCCATTCTGTATGTGTGAAACTGATTGTGCCTTCCTAAGTGGAGTACTTTGTCCTTTTTGAACGTCATCCTATTTACCTCATACCCTTTTTCTAGATTGTCCAGATCATTTTGAATTATAATCTTGTCCTCCAAAGCATTTGTAATATCTCCCAGCTTTATCATTTCTGTCCATGAAGTCATTTTAGACCCTTTCCTGAACCTGGGTCTGCATCTGTGAGGTGTAGGTACCAAGGTCTTTTTTAATGAGCTAGTGATACTTATGACCAGTACAGTGGCGGCCCGTCAATACAGGCGAACTAGGCAGTCGCTTAGGGCACCAAGATAAACGGCCATTGAGGGCTTCGGAGGCGGGGGCGCCAATCGCGTGCTGATCGCGCTTTTTGCCTAAGGTGCCAGTTGCCGGCAGCTCGTCTAGGGCTACTCCTGGACCTGGGCCTATTACTAATTAGTATTTTGCACACTCTGCCCTGTTTGTGCCAAATTCTGTGAGCTGGGCCTGCCTCTTACTCACAGCTTAGCTTTGCTTTATGTTAGCCATGTTTTGTCCATTTTTAGCTAGGCCTCAGGCCTCAGACCAGGCCTGTGCTACACGGGCTTGTTTTAGGCCTTCATCTTACTACAAGGACAATGTAGAGCAATCCTGAGACTGCTTTAGGTTACCCCATCGTCTATACTAGCTCCTACTCATGCTGAGGATTGAGGTGGGATTGGCCTAGAAGTTGTATAAAGCAAATTCGGCAATCCATTCAACAGTCCCAGTATAGCTAAGGACTCCTCCCAGTAAATTAAACATGGCTCAATTGATTCTGATTATTTGATAAATTGGTTTTAAACCTCTGTCTAATGCACAGTGCTTTTCAAGCCTAAGGCTATGTTTACACTTGCAGGCTACGTCTACACTGGCCCCTTTTCCGGAAAAGGGGCATGGTAATTTTTGAAATCGCAATAGGGAAATGCGCGGGGGATTTAAATATCCCCCGCGGCATTTAAATAAAAATGTCTGCCGCTTTTTTCCGGCTTTTAGAAGCCGGAAAAGAGCGTGTACACTGGCCCCGATCCTCCGGAAAAAGCGCCCTTTTCCGGAGGATCTTATTCGAAGTAGGAATAAGATCCTCCGGAAAAGGGCGCTTTTTCCGGAGGATCGGGGCCAGTGGGACTTTAGAGAGGAAGAGGTGGACATCTGTTTACTTGGCTTCAGAGCAGCACAGCTGCTGTCCAGAGTGGTCACCTAGGCACTGTGAGATATCCTCTGGAGGCTAAAACATATGTAAGTTAAGGATGTTAAGTAATGGTTAATTTACTAGTCAAGTAGTCGATGGAATTTCCATCGACTACTTGATGAGTCGATAGGCACTTCCACATTCCTCCTTTGAAATGTAAATTTCAAAGGAGGAATGCGGAACTCTGTGTGCAGCCCGGGGCCAACGGGAAGTCCTGCTGACTCTGGGCTGCACGCGTTGTGCCAGTTTTGAAAAGTACAAGAGTCCCCAGTGGGTGCTCTTGTGCATTTCAAAGTGGCAGGATGGCATGATGTCCCCCACTGATCCCAGGCTCCATGCTGCACTGCTGATTTGAAATGCCAAATGGAGCCAAGATCAGCTGGGGACTCCCCAGATGATCCCGGGCTCCATGCGGCATTTCTGTGGAACCCAGGATCAGCTGGGGACTCACAGCTGATCCTGAGTTCCGTGGAAATGCTGCACTGGAGCCTGAGATCAGCTGGGGAGTCCCTGGCTGACCCCGGGCTCCACATGCACATCTTAGAGTTTCAAAGGGACAGTGCCACACAGCTTAGCCCAGGATCAGCTGTGCAGCACTGCCCCTTTAAAGTAGCTCCCTTCCCCCCCTTTGCTGCCTCTATCTGATAGAGGCAGCAAGGGGGAGGGAATTGACTAGTCGACTGACTATCCGATAGGGATTTGCTTATCAGATAGTCGACTAGTCCCTAACATCCCTAATATAAGTAGGAAGAATGTGTCTTCACTTAAACCTCAGTGCGAAAGTATAACCACTGGGAATTGTACACCTCCTGTGAAGGTGCTTTTCTTCTTTCAGTGAAGCTTCTGAGTTTCATCACAAGAAGTCATTGGCAGGTGTAGACACTCCTGTGGTTTTAGCATGAAAAAAGGACTTTTTGCACTTTAAATGGCAAGTGTAGACGTGCCCTAAAATGCTACTAAAATGTCACTAAAAACCCAAGATGATGTTTAATTAGCCTGGTATACAATAAACATGCCCTAAAATGCTATTAAAATGTTACTAAAAGACCAAGATGATGTTTAATTAGCCTGCTATACAATAAAATGTTTTTAACAGATGTAAATTATGTGAATATTTGTAATTACACTTAATTTGAGGTGTCACTGGTATTTTTCTTTAATGGCTGATAATTATCGCAACTAATATGCCTGAATGAATCTAGAAATGTTTAGGTTAATTTTCTGTAAATATTCATCCCCAGCCTTTCTGCTGTTCTATCTGAGGATGAAGAGAAATATAAATAGAGCTAGTCATTAAGAAAGAAAATTCCTGAGCACTAAGCCGGCAGACTTATCAGCACAGCACTAAGTGCTAGTGGGGTGTTCAACTCTTTAAGTCAGATATTTAAATTCTTATAGCCTTAAAAGCTCTTTCTGGCAGATAGCCAAAGCAGCTAGAGGTATGCTGAGGAGTTCCTTAAGGGCTAAAGAGAGAATGAGTGGTTGTCTCAAAGGGTATGTTTACACTGACACCCTAGTTTGAACTAGGGTGGCTAATGTAGGCATTCGAACTTGCAAATGAAGCCCGGGATTTAAATATCCCGGGCTTCATTTGCATGTTCCCAGACGCTGCCATTTTTAAATACCCCGTAGTTCGAACTATCTACCCATGGCTACATGTGGCACAGACTAGGTAGTTCAAATTAAAGCTCCTAATTCAAACTACCATTATTCCTCTTGCAAGGAGGTTTAACGGTAGTTCGAATTAGGAGCTTTAATTCGAACTACCTAGTCCATTCTGTGTGTAGCTGCAGGCAAGTAGTTTGACCTACGGGGCATTTAAAAATGGCGGTGTCTGGGAACATGCAAATGAAGCCCAGGATATTTAAATCCCGGGCTTCATTTGCAAGTTCGAATGCCTACATTAGCCACCCTAGTTCGAACTAGGGTGGCAGTGTAGACATACCCAAACTGCTTATAGCATGTGTTCCAGGTAGGAGGGTATGTCTACACATCATTCCTCTCTTGAGAGAGGACTGCAAATGCAGACATCCAAAATTGCAAATGAAGCAGAGATTTGAATATCCTGTGCTTCCTTTGCATAATTGTGTTATGGCACTATTGCGAAATAGCGCTATTTCAAGAGGAAAAAATGGGTTATTTTGAGATAAAACCCTTCCCTCGAAATAACCCTTACTCCTCATTTTTTTACATACCCTGAGGCATTACTGCATTATTCCTGCTATTACTATTGGAATAGTTGCCAAATCACCTATGTCTTCCTATCCTTTCCTTGGGAGGCAAACCATGACCTGGCCTGTCCCACCTTTGCTATACAGAAGTGACCACTGAGTCCCTATGGAGCACATAGATTTGTATGGCACCTATTAAAAGGAAGAAAATGAAAGTCAAGAAGGAAAAGGGGCAGAGGACAGAGACAAAAAGGAGGCAGTATGGATTTGATTTCAGCCTTACATCCAGCCCTCCTGCAGGGATTATTAGTTAACTAGTTCTAGGAAGCTGTCCTAAATGGACTCAAAGTTTTCCAGGGTCTGTGGTCTGCGGTACACTATCCTTTCCTTTACAGTCATTTCTGTTAGTCCTTTCTATCAGTCTTGGTACCCTGGAAAGCAGATTTGGTTTTCTAATGTAGCAAAATTTTATGGAGCAATACACCCCTAAAATGATTGAAGAGTGAGGGGTTAACTGATGTCTCATAAAGGAGATGCGTGGGTGATTTCCCATTCCCCATAACACATTTTGTGAGGATCTCAGCATGGTCACCCTTAGGATTTATGGGACCCTACACAGCACTATTAAAATGGTGCCTCTATGCCCGATGGCAGCCCCGGGGCAGGGAAGGATTCTTTAGAGATGTGGTGTTATAATCTTCAACAACACACTAATGAAATATTTTAAAACAAATCTTATACCAAGCTCTTGTAGACTAATGCATTAAATTCAGAAAGTGACACTATATACCTAGAATTGGCAAATGCCTGTTAAATGGCTTACCTACCACTTGAATGGCTCTTTCACAGGGCCAATGCTCTGCTCGTAGGTCTGACTGCCCTTCTCCCTTTTAAGTTCTCCAGAGGAAGCAGAACCACAGAACAGAGATAGGAAAAGGTGGATGGGTGGACATTAAGACCCAGTCGTACCCCACATTTTTGGGTGCCCTATTGCAGCTGCCTATTCTGTGTATGGGCAAGGATGACCCTGGATCTCAGTGATTTTCAGAAAACATCACCGGGCTGTTTTGAGTGAGGTCCCATGGTTACATATTAATCTTGATAGAGCATTTGTTTTTATCAGGTTTATATTTCTCCGGAGGCCGAGGGCGGTGGCTTCCCATTTATCCAGGTCATTAGCCATTGTATGATAATAAGTTCTATGTTAACAGTTTGCTTTCAATCTTCCTAGATATTTTAATGCCATCAGTTACCATTGGCAATCCCACTGACTGAGCCAAACGCAGTATGTGTCGCTAGTCAGTTCAAATGCTTACAACTTGTTCCAGTGAGTCTTGTATCTGGAGAAGCATTTGGAACATTACAAATTCAAATTATCTGGGTATCAACCTGTGTGAATCAGCACAACAGTAGGAGCAAAACGTGATGTATATGATCTATTTTAATATCTGGATCGTGCATGCCAGCAGTTCAGTTCAAAGCCAAGTAGGGACATTCGCTCAATGACTGTACAAAAAAAGGAATTCCAGGCAACCATATCAACCGTTTCAGTGTGTAAGCCGGTATGGCTCTGGGAGGGGCACCTCCTCCTTAGGGTCAGTGGGCAGCCACACCGACCCACTACACCCGCTTAGTCTTTTGGGGAATTACCGGTGGTTTTGCTCTAGAGCCCTTGCTCAGGGTGGGCGACAACAAATAGTTCATGGCCCCCAAACCCTTGCTCAGGGTGAGGCTGTAAAAATAAACAATTCAGAAGCCTAAGCCCTTGCTTCAAGGCAGAGTGGCAAAGCAAACAGTTCAAAAGCTGGGTCTTAGTTCAGTGTGGGGTGGCAAGCAAATAGTCTAAAGCCAGGCCTTGGTTCAGGGCGGGGCGGTGAGCAAACAGTTCAAAACAAACAAATAGTCTCTGCTGACAAAAGGCTGCAGTGTAGACATAGACATAGCCTACCCAGAGACTGCATTGTGGTGCTCCAGCATCCATTTAAAAAGCCTGGGGCTCCGGCCATGCCACTGGCACTATGGCAGCTGCAGCAGTCTGAGCCCCAGCATCCTTTGAATCACTTGGCCCTGGGACAATTACTCCCATTGCCCCTTCTGTCAGCAGGCCTCAATTAGTGGGACCTTTCCTGGCTTGGGAATAACAGGTGTGGAAGAAAACATTGTCCTCACTCTGCGTTTGTAAGCAACAAGTAGCCAAAGGACGTTTTATTACGAGCTGCAGCAAGGGAAAAACTGGTTCGGACAGGGGGGAAGCCCCCCCCGAGGCAGATCTTCGAATACAAGCAATTATGAAGCAGTTTATATACTGTCTATTAGATATAATAACAATAACAATTAATCTCCTTCCCATTACAAACACCAATGGCTAACAGTTATTTAGTTCCACCCAGATGCTCCTTATCTCAAGGTCCCTGCTGGAGTCAGAATTCTATCCTTATTTCCGTATGGAGGCAAGAGGCAAAGGCAGCGTCTAATTACAGATCTCGCGTTGTCAGGCCACAGACTTAGCCTGACTCTTGCTCTCTTGCTAACAAGACCAAGATGGCTGCACACAAATTCCCTTATTCCCTTTTCCTGCCTCCACACAGGTATGACTGCTTCTTGCATTTTGAGAGATAGGGACCAGTCTTCTTGGTTTCAGTGAACATACCAAGGAGCCTATAGGATATTTCATCTGATTTCTTTTTTAATAAAGCTCTACTAGAAACCCATCACTGACCAGGAATTTATCGTATTTCATTTTTTTTTCACAGTTAGATCTATTTCCCGGAGGTTGATCTAGACCTCTATGAGCTCTTTCCAGTTGAAACCCATTTAGGAATTCATCCAAGGCCATGGTAAGGGCTGTAGATGCAATGTGAATGTCTGCTCTGCACAATTCCAAATAAATATAGTCAGAACTGGTTATTTAATGTCCTTTTGGGTTATGTGTGTTTAGCTTTGGACATGTTAAGGGCATTTACAAATGTTGGATTTGTGTGTCAGGCTACATGCCAGAAGTTTGCCCATACTTTCCTCTAACAGCCAATAATCTTGATTAAGGTGAAACAGCAAATTCTGCTTCTTTTATTGTTTCCCTTGCTGTTAAGTCTCCACCTTGGCCTAGGAGCCTCAGTCTCTGGCAGGGAAAGTTTCTGATTTACATTCACATTGTTTGGTACTGAAATTGTCCCCACAATGTCTTTGTTTATAAATACATTATGGGGTGATGTTAAATCATCAGAGAAGTAGAGCGAGTTGGAAAAAAAATGCTGTCATCGTGGGTAAATGGATTGAATATTTTAAATGGAAAGGCGGGCTAAAAATATTTAAATAAATAAATAAACAAACAAATTTTATGTCTCCATATGTCCACCAGACTAAGTTCTAACACCCAGGACAAGATTTCTTTCTGTTGTGTGAGGGCCTTCCTAACATGGGAGAGTTTTCTCCATTGAGGTGGGAGTGTAACTGAGAGATTTCAACAAAGCAAGACATTGAGGAATATCCTTTATCTCAAAAAGAAAAATCAGGGGACCTTTAATATTCACAAAATGCAGACAGAAAGATGTGGCTTCAATCAGCACCTACAATTAGATTCCAGACATTCCAAAGCTCATTATGAAGTAATAAGGTATTGGCTTCTAGTAGAGCAGGGCCAAGTTTCTGCCAACAAAAACTCATACAGCATGGTGCATTAAAACTTTGCTTTTTTTGAGAAAATCAAACGGAGAAATTTCTGAACAAACCCCTTCTGGAGGAGACTCCTGTTTCTTCTAATCTACCCTTAATCTACAAACTGCAGCCACCACTGGTTATTCAGTTACTGATGTAGAACATTAGCCTGGAATTCCCTTCAGAGTTGATCAATCTGGTCATCAGTTGGCTCAGAGTCAGCTTTTGATGAGAGGCAAGAGCAGGTCAGATACAACCACTCTGTTGCCATCTTCTACTCACTAATGGGCAGAGTAGAACTGGAAACTGAATATGAGATGTTACCAGGGATTAAATTCTCAGAGACCATTTCCCAGAGCCCCCACAACCCATCACTGAGGGCTCAAGCTTCACCTGTGGGACAGGGGTTCTCAGGACATCATCCCTAAAAGTCAAGGAATGTGTCAAAGCCTGTGGCTTCAATTATCTGCAGGAAGCCCTCTAGGATGTGCCGGGGCTCCCATGGGTTTGAAAATATTTACCAGAATTCTGCTCTGATTGGCTTTGGCTGAACTTAAGCCTTGGGTGTCACATACACCAGGGCAGGAAACATATAATAATCAAGGAAACTCCTTAGAAAGAATTTTGAAAGGGGGAACTTACTAGTAGGAAAGGATCAAAGTCTATGGCATTACAGAATTATCTACTAAATATTTTAGAAACTTTGTCGGCCTGTCTGTGTGTCCATCTGTGAGTCTATTTGTTCAAGAACTTCCCTTAAATGGTAAGAGCTAGGACCACTAAATTTGGTCTGCAGCTTCCTCGTATCATAACTTAGAGCAAGGCT
Organism: Pelodiscus sinensis; assembly: GCF_052426305.1. NCBI lineage: Eukaryota > Metazoa > Chordata > Testudines > Trionychidae > Pelodiscus > Pelodiscus sinensis. Next base: position 221,991,040 of record NC_143052.1, read on the forward strand.
AGGATTGGTTGTGCCAGGACAATGAGATGTGTCTGGAGTTCAATTGTTTCTCATAAAATGGAAAGGCAGGAGGGAGAGTTATACTGTAGAATGACCACCGGGGGAAGCAAGAGTCCTGAGATGGTGACTGGGACAACTATAACCCCACTGGGCCAGCAGAGGGTGGGGGGAAGGGGAGAGAGAGAAAGGGACAGCTATATTCTATATATTTGAGAGAGTTTGTCTGTTTGTGTGTCCATCTGTCCCCCAACTGGGGGACATGCACCCCTGGATGTGCCCGCTGGAGCTGCAGCAGCCATGGACAGGTGCTTCTCACCTGGTCCCAAGCTCCTGGGGTGACAATGGGCTGGGGTTGTCCCCTCTCCCTGGAGCAGCCTGTATATTAAGCCCCTTATCCCTAGCCTTACCTCAGAGCAATGATTTAAATGAATTAAAATAAAATGTAATTGAGTTAAGGAACTGAAGAACACCAGGTAAATCTTCTAGTTTCTCATTAATCAGAATAAAACCTATTTCCAAATTCACCAGAATATTTCATTCAAATTTCAAAATGATTATAGAATGGCTGAATCTTGGTTTTTTAAATTCATAACACAGTATGTTCTACTATCATGGTATAGAAAATTAGAAATTCATGCTTCAGCAAAATGATACAATTTTTTAAGCTGCAAGAGAAAGATGTGCACTCTCTCTTTCTCTCTGTCTCCCCTCTCCAGATACATACTCCCACTCTATAATCCCCCTTTGGTTGCATACCCAGGAGCAATCATCTAGTTCCAAGACTCATCAATCATCTTAACAGCAGTGAAAACTAATCCCTGAAGTAAGACATTTCCAATCATCTTTCATTCGCCATAAAGACACCGTGAGTTGAGATTTCTTATTTTCCATCTCTTACATCCCACCCTTGTAATCATAGCACTCATTATTCACAGCCAAAATTATCAAGGCATACATTTGTGTAGTGTTCTTTGGGATTTTATTCAGATAACTTCTATTAAAAAGTCAATGGAAGACATGAATTTAAAACGGTGACATAATTCTTGGAAAAATTAATTCCCATGTGTCTACTTTTGTGACTAAAGAGGGATAAGAAAATTAGATATGCTGGTTTTGGGGAAAAGAGAGAAGTTTGTTTATTTGGCGTATTTATTTGCATGTGTGAGTCACAATATTCTAAACATGTTTAGAACATGGGTTTTTTTTTCAGTTTTCTAAACATGTTTAACTAGAACCTCTTCAGATCCCAAATGCTTTATAATAATAACATTCTGAAGCTCCTCTTCCATGCTCTTTAATAACACCCTTAATTATGAACATGTGTTTTTAGGCAAACACTATAACGAGTAAAAAAAAAATCAAAGTTCACATTAGGGATGTTGAAGATTTCTATGGTTCAGAATCCTTTGAATACATCCCTATGCTTGTTTCATCTCCAGAATGGAAACAAACCTCATGGCAACAGGGAACATGCGGATGGAGAAGAGGATAGAAGTCCAGCCTCTGTAAAAACTCAGATTGTCAATAAAAAGAAATGTATTATCCAGACCTCTAATTTCAGTTTTGCTGTAAGAGTTATGAATTAGTCAAGCAGACATTTAATCTGGATATGATCAAGAGTTTAAAATCACATCCTGGATTTATATCCTGTGTTCAAAGTTTGCCTTCAACATCTCACACCAAAAGGTACGTACTTTACAATCATCTTGATCAGCATTTTTTGAAGGACTACAAAAACATTTATCAGCAACAGCTCTGTAAAATATTACAAGAGTATCTCCTCTTGAGTTACAAAGACCTTCAGGAAATTCCAGCAAACTAATACTTTTAATCTAAACTTTTGCTAAAAATGATCCTTATATTAGTATTGACACAACAAATGCAATAAGCTATGAGTGAAATGAGACACCCAATATTCTGTTCTCTCACAACAGAAGAGACAATCCACACTGTCAAGTATGGGTTCTCTTGGCCAGGCTTCGCCCCCGTATAGCCCAGATCTACCTCAGCAACCTCACCACATCACATGGATCCACATCACATGGATAGCAACAAGGCTTATCTACCAATAAAATGGAGCTTGTCAGAGTCCAGCACTCAACACCATATATGGGCATCACACCACACCCAGACCACTCCCATGCTACTCCCAGAGCACAAACAACACCAAATATGGTAATAGGCAAGAACATAAAAACCTCTCTGCCCTTAGCTCGGGGAGGACTCCCGAATATTGGAAGACAGAATCTGAGTCTGGCTTACGACTGATCACCCAAAGGCTGCCTCCCACCCATCGAATCTAAAAAGGGGTGTACGAATCTCGAGCATGCGCCGATTCCTTGTGTGTCTTTGTGTTGCTGTTGCTGAGTTTGTAAGTATTTAATTTACCCTCACTGTGGCTGAGTCGTTTAAAAGAGACAGGTTAGAAAATATATTGCTCTGTGGTAACTTTTATCCCGGTTATTGTCAGTGTTAAAGAAACAGTTTTTTTTAATGTGTATATATTTGACTTAGCTGTAACTTAGGTGGAGTTTAAAATTGTTGTGTGGCAAATATTAGGTAGTTACTCATTTAAGTAGTTCAGTTTAATAAATCATTCCTTCTTTAGTAAAACTTGTTGTCTTGCCATCATTCGGTATTTTCACTGGGTATTTGGCCTTAAGCCTCTGGGACTCCTGCCATTTTACCGAACCAAGAACCAACACACACCAAACCCAAGGTTTTTGTTAGAGCTAGTCCTAAATGAAACACTTGCATTGGAACACCTTCAGAATTTTTAGGAAGCCGAATCCAAACTTTGTAGCTTTGCAACTGATTAAACCTGACTGGACAAATCCAAAGCCTTTGGCCTTTTAGCAATTATACATTAGATCTGAATGTGTCCTTTGAGATCTGGTTCATGTCTATTTTTAGGTATAAAACATTCAATTTTATATGGTATTAGAAGATTTACCCAGCATTGCTTGGGTCCTTAACTAAAATAATGTTTATTTTTCTTCTTTTAAATCATTGATTTGGAGTAGAGTTGGGGACGAGTGGTTCAATATGCAGGCTGCCTGGGGAGAGAGGACAACCTTAGCTCTTTCTCACTGCAGTAGCTTATGGCCAGGTGAGAAGTGCCTGTCCAGGACTGTTGCAGTTCAGTGGGCACATCCGAGAGAGGGGTGCATGTCCCCCAGTCACCATCTTTGGCCTCTTACTGCCCCCTGTGGTCATTATTCAGTATAACTGTCCCTTCTGCCAGACTCCTGCCTTTTCATTTTATGAGAAACAATTGTATTCCAGGCACATTCCATTGTCCTGGCACAACCAAAACCTTACTTTAAGTTATGTTAAGAGGAAGCTGCATACCAAATTCGGTGCTCCTAGCTCTTACCATTTAGGAGAAGTTCTTGAATGAATAGACTCACAGATGGATGGACAGATTGACAGAAAGACACACAAAAACACTCCCAAATACATAGAAGATTTAAAGTCAATACTGTAAGAAGATTTTGATGAATATTGGAGAACAGGTGGCTCTCCTTGCTCGATTGTACATATGCTTTTCATTCAATTAGTCTGATCTTTCATAGTTCACACTTTTATTATTCTCCAGCTAACCTTGTCAGCACTAAATCTGTGTTTTCAAGGCATTTCAAATCAAACCCTCCAATTTCTTGTTCATCTCAGCTGAAACATGTCTACTTAGCTCCCAGTGAGAAATGGCAATTCACGATAACTCTAATCTGTATCTCTCAAACCAAAAGCTATTGTTGCTGGTTAGTAGTGTCCTGAAAGAGAATTAAGATTTTTTAGCAAAGTTAGACTTTTATTTGATTATTGTGGAGTAATACTATTTTTCAAGAAGCCAAAGAGGTTAAATTTTGCAAAATTATTAAAATAGAAAAACTAAAAGAAATATACTATAAAGCTCTGAGATGAAGAATGAGAGAGAGAGAAAAAAGAGAGAGAGAGACTGGATATGTGTACACTGCAGAGCTTTTCCGGGATACCAGAGGCATCCCGGAAAAGCTCTGCCGCGTCCAAGGAACACATCTGCTTTTTCAAAAAAACCTTCGGAAAAGCAGACATTTTTTTCAGCATCCCTGTAAACCTCATTCTATGAGGAAGAAGGGATGTTCTGAAAGAAGGTTTTTTCCTGACATTTAGCCTGGTGTAGATGGGACAAATGTCAGAAAAGCGTCTTTCAGAAGAAAAGCGGAAAAAGATATGCACATTGCGGTTCGCAATGTACATATCTTTTCCCAATTTTTCTTTGTAGTGTAGACATAGCCAGAAAGAGAGATCCTGTTGCCTTTTTGGGGTTGGCACAGAGAATGATTATAACCACCATCTTTCCAGAGGATATATTCTTTTGTATAGCAGTACTCAAACTTTTTCGTAGTGTGAACTATATTTTAATGAAGATATTAATTCAGATCCTCCTTTGGTGTAAATCAACATAATTCCACTTCAGTGAGCTATTTTGATTTCTACCTGCTAAAAGTTTTGGCTCATTATCTTGTGGAGCATCTCAATTATGTATGCCATCTCTGCGGCAGTGACAGCCATTTCTTACATGGATACATAATTCTTAATTATTTTAAGTTGTTTTAAATGGAATTTTGTAGAAGGAAATGAGGAAGAGGAGACAGCATCATGTTGCAAGCCAGCTTTTAATGGAGCACCAGTTATCCACTGGCTATACTTTTAGAACCTCTTCTTTAGCTCATGTGGTTTTGCAGCTGGAAGAGCAGGACTTTAGTCCTAGTTCTGCAGAATGTGTTGGTGAGATGTGCCAGTTGGGAACAACACTTGGGTCTGCAATCACATCACTTGAGTCTGTTAAGGACTTTGTTCTATTTCTGATACTTTTTTGGCATGGAACATTTGACAAATCCAACAAACTTACCACAAAGCAGTGACCTAGTAAAATATTTTCCTAAACATTTCCCTCCCCACACTAAGTAAAAGCCAGAAATTTAAATAACCCCATGTTTCCTGTGGTGGTCCTGTAATATGAAAGTAATTTGGTTATTATTCCTCTAAGTACTTTTGTCTTTCCCAACTGAAAGACAAATGATATATTTTTAAATATTTTTATAATTACCAACATTGCTCCTATGATTTTTACCTTCTCTTTTAATTTAATCCAGTGTTCGGAGATGTCTTTGTGTATGTTTGCATTTCAAAAGGATAGGATCTTATTGCTGCATTTGTTTTTATTCTCTCATACCATGTTCTATGTGCTTTTTCCAAGAGTGGAAGGTAAAAAATAATGTTAATATTTATTTTCGATTTATAAAATAGAACATGTTCATTACATGGCATCAAACAGAAAAATCCTGCAAGTGATCTGATATAACCCAGTGAGATACACTAATCTCTTGCATCTCAACTTACAAACATTACTATTAATCAAATAACAGGGCCATTTGTAGTATTCTGAGATAAAGCTCAGTTGTTACAGAGAATTTATTCTGCAGATCTAACTTGGAAAAAAAACCCCTTCATTCTCTCTCCCTCCCCCACAATAAAATTTAACATATTGTCATGCTGAAAGATGAAAACAGCAGCAGTGAAGTGGATATTTAATCTATAAACATTCACAGACCAGGATAAACCTGATGGGAATGCTAAGTACCCTTCTTTCAGGCAACATGAAGACACCATTAAATACCCCCTTCGGTGCCAATAGTTGAGATAATAGAAGGCTGGCACCCAGCACATTGAGCTGCATGTGAGAACTAAACAAGTTTAAACTGCATGGTTTGAGGGGTTTTCCTGGGGCTAGTTGCAAATGCAGGGGCAAATGAAGGATTGGTCAGTTGCTGATGTGTATATGTGAGAGACAGAAACCGAGGGGAGCAGTGATGGTTATGGCTTAGGGAAGAAGCAGTGATGTAGAGCAGTGTTTCTCAAACTATGCTCCGCGAAACCCCAGGGGCTCACGAGACATCTCCAGGGGCTCCACGAGGTTGACAAACTGGAAACATCAATAGGTACAGCACATACAATCAGTGAACCTCTGGGGCTCTGTTTAAATTTTTACACATGTAAAGGGCTCCAGAACCCAAAAAGTTTGAGAACCGCTGATGTAGAGTTTCTTTTGGGCACAGGACTTGACTGGAAAGGCAAGTTTGGAAACTGTGAGCAAGGAAACTGCCTGCTAGTGTTTTGTTCCCACTATGTTCAGAGAAACAGGACTGCATGTACATTCTTTATTGCATGTACATTCATTATTTATCTGGCAAACAGGATTGCGCCAACAACTGGCTTTCTGCATACACAAGGCAGCGGTGTGCAACCTGTGGGTCTTCCAGGGATGTGATTTGTGCCGGTCGGTATTTTCTTTTCCCAGCTCAGTGCCAGACGTACATACAGTAGGGGTGAGGGGAAAGGAGCAGCTTCTTTCCCCCTCAACCAAAATTTTCCTCAGGGTTGTGAGTGCAAAAAGGTTGTGCACCACTGCATTAGGGGATAGTAAGCCGGGCAATTGCCTGGGGCCTCACACAGTAGGGGTCCCACGTGAAGCTACATTGCTCAGGCTTACCCTTCAGCTCCAAGTGGTAGGGCTTCAGCCCCATTCACTGGGGCTTTGGCTTTCTGCCCTGAGTCCCTGCAAGTCTAATTCTGGCCTTGCTTGCTGGACTCCCTGAAATGTGACCTCTGATTGAGAACAGAGTTGCCAACCCACAGAAATTTAATTTACAGACAAAATGGGAAAAATTTACGGACAGACTTTTTTTATGGACATAATTTTATACTATATTAATAGGGCTTGACAAATCCGCTTATCTACTCACCCATGACGAGTAGATTTCAGCTGGTCACCCCGTTCACCAGCGGTTCGCGCATGCGCAATGTGGGTCTCGTGTATGCGCAGTGTGGGGCTGACGAGTGGTTTTCGCTGCGATCTCTGTATATTAAGATGACAATGGTAAACAATATTAAATTACATAAATTGCCAATGTGCTGACGCTAACTTGGCGGGATAATGTAGATGGTAACCCCGCGTCACCTCAACCATTGAGCTAAATAAACAACTAAAACGTCCAAATTCCACTGCTCTGCAGTAAAATGGCTGAAGCAGAACAGAAGAAATTTAATTGCTATAGAATAATTGTTGTTTTTTGAAATTTTATTGCACTCTAACGAAATTTATGGACACCTAATTTTTTTTATGGACTTTACAGACATGTCCAATTTCGGCTAATTTTTTTACAGACTGTCCATAAATTTGCTGACGGTTGGCAACCCTGGATGAGAATCGCTGACATAATCATATCTCCCAAGGCAAACTGCCATTATTCAAGGCCCTGAATATTGACTCACTATTCAGGCTCAAAAGATAAGAACGGCCATACTAGGTCAGACCAAAGGTCCATCCAGCCCAGTACCCTGTCTGCCGACAGTGGCCAATGCCAGGTGCCCCTGAGGGAGTGAATTGAACAGGTAATGATCAAGCGATCTCTCTCCTGCCATCCATCTCCACCCTCTGACAAACAGAAGCTGGGGACACCATTCCTTACCCATCCTGGCTAATAGCCATTAATGGACTTAACCTCCATGAATTTATCTAGTTCGCATTTAAACCCTGTTATAGTCCTAGCCTTCACAGCCTCCTCAGGCAAGATTGACTATGCGCTGTGTGAAGAAAAACTTCCTTTTATTTGTTTTAAACCTGCTGCCCATTAATTTCATTTGGTGGCCCCTAGTTCTTATATTATACGTTATATTAAGATATAACAGTTTCTCTTAATTTTCAATCGACAGTCTAATTTCCTTTTATTTGCATTCCTATCTTGGTTATCATGAACCCATGCCCTCTGGATGATGTCACCTGTACTACAATAAACCAACCCATCTGTGTGTAATTGTGGATCCTATGAAGTGATACACACGCTATGTGAGTGACTCTATTGTTATGTCTTGTTTTCAAGCTGTGTGGGTGCTAATGTCCCAAAGTTATTACATAATCTAGCTCTCTAGCGAAGACCTTTTTGTGAGACAGTCTTAGAAATTGCTGTTAAGTTAGGCAAATATGAACAGGATTGGTTCAAGACAGTTCACACAGTTCTGCTATGAAACAGAGGAAAAGGATTCCATGCAATGTCACACATTTCATTTGGAGGATTTGAATGCTGTGGTTTCATTGCATTGGAACATGAACATGTGTTGTATTCAGTCTTCTTCTACCATCACCCAAAAGTTGTGTGAGCAAATAGTAAGTGTGAAAAACTGGGACACTTTTGAATTTTTTTCAAGACAAAGCTCCTAATATCAGGGTGGTCCTGATCAGTGTTCCCTCTAACATTTTCTGTCCTTGGGTGGGTTGAATTTTCTTTTGGGCAGGTTGAAATTTCTTACGTGTATTACCAATATTGAGGTAGTGTTTGTGTGGATGTACACCAACAATACAAACAAAACATACACACACATAATTTTAAACAGTCCATATGTGTGGAAGAAAACATATTTAAACAAGGGATATTTAACAAGGAGCAATGCTTACTATATTTAATATGAAATCAAAGAAAAAAGAAAATTAACACTTCTCTTGGAGTACATGTATCTACCTTTCTAACAGCTCAAGCTAGTACCTGCTACTTCTGACTCATAAGAACCAGAACTCTACCACATAACAAAGATCTAACCTTAATGCAATACAATTTACCATGTATTAATTAGTAACACAGGATTTAAAAAAAATCATTAAGATCAGAGTTTTAGATACCTGCAACACTCCAAAAAATTCTGTTAAAAGAATCTCTTTCTTTCTTACTTTAAGGCATTAATACCTATGTAAACTTTGTTTGAAATGTAATCATCCAAATGTCTTTGCAGCCTGCTTTCCCACCACCCTCCCCAACCCAGACAGACAGGACTGCAGCAAGTGAGTCAGACACCGCAAACAAACTGCCCTCTGCCTCTACCTCACTGCACAGATGCCATCATCCATCCACCCCTACATTCCCTACCTACCCAATTCAGCTTGCTCCTTATTTCCCCTTCCCAAGAGCCTTGAGAGTGCTGAGTTTCTCTTTCTCTTCTCGCCCAGACGGGACTCTCCAAACTCCCCTCCCCTCTGAGGGTATGTCTACACTACCCTGCTAGTTCGAACTAGCGGGGTAATGTAGGCATACCGCACTTGCAAATGAAGCCCGGGATTTGAATTTCCCGGGCTTCATTTGCATAAGCGGGGCGCCGCCATTTTTAAATCACCGCTCGTTCGAACCCCGTGCCGCGCGGCTACACGGGGCACGAACTAGGTAGTTCGAACTAGGCTTCCTAGTTCGAACTACCGTTACTCCTCATGAAATGAAATGAGGAGTAACGGTAGTTCGAACTAGGAAGCCTAGTTCGAACTACCTAGTTCGTTCCCCGTGTAGCCGCGCTGCACGGGATTCGAACCAGTGGGGTTTTAAAAATGGCGGCTCCCCGCTTATGCAAATGAGGCCCGGGAAATTCAAATCCCGGGCTTCATTTGCAAGTGCGGTATGCCTACATTACCCTGCTAGTTCGAACTAGCGGGGTAGTGTAGACATACCCTGACTTCTCATCAGCCAGTTACTTATTCCCTCCCTTCCTCCTCCTCCTTCTTTCCTCCACCCACAGCCACTAATTGTCTCCTTATCTCCCTTCTTAACCTGCTCTGGGAGCTGTTCCATTTCAAGCATGGAGCATCTCCGTTTAGCTGCTTGCTCAGTGAGATGCCCTTTCCCCAGCCAGTCAGCTGAGCTCCTTGCCTGCCTAGGAGCTTTGAACTCCTGAGTAGAGCTCCAGAAACAGCTGCATGTCTGTGCAGGCATGCAGCTTACAGGAGCCTTGGTCCTGATAATATTGGGACTGGTCACCCTACCTGAAGGCAGGCTCATAAAATAGAACAGCCAGACATTACTTGTTTATATGGATGATGGTGGTTGTGGCAAGGTGGAAACATGACATTTTGCCTATCTTTCCATTCCCCCCTCAACATCTGAAGCGACCTTGGTCACCAGAGAGGATCCCGCAATCAAGGCTCCCTGCTCCCTAGGGCCTGAACTCAATGACAGTTATTCATAATCCATGGGGCATAGAACAGGTTCCATAGAGGGTAGGTGGCAGATGATGACCAGATAAGTAGTAAAGCAAACAGTCAAGTGTTACACTGCACTCCTTTTCTGGAGTGAAATATCTACTGGGCTCATGGGGGAAGATCCAAATGGTGTGATATCTAGATTCTCAATTTGGAGTCTTCAAAACATTTTAACTTAGCTCCAGCTGAAGGTAGCCCACTCCAATATACAAATAAAATGTAACATCTGTAGGAGTGATTACAGAGTGTTTTTCCTTTGGTTCTTATATATTCCCTTAACTGTAAGGTAGGCTTACCTATGGTGCCCTGAACATAGAAAACCTATTTATTTGTGCTGTTTAATTATATGTTTTCCTTTTATTTTCTCTGATCCTTCAAGTGCAATTGCATTATTGTGCTTCATTACATAATATCCAGCCATGTGAGAAAGTAACAGACACACCTTTTGCAGGCTCTCTGCATCAGTCTGTATTGTTTTCACAGATGTCCTCTTGAAGGCCACCTAATGCCACACATCAATGTTTTCTTCATGCTCTGCTTTCATTAGTACTTGTGTGGTATGGAGTTAGGCATGCAAGGGCTGCCAGCTGGCCAGAATGTCTGATAAATGTGAGAACAAAAAAATCCTATTCCATGCATCACAGCAAAGTGATCTATTCCTGGAACACCAGCTGGATTGCTGTAGTCAGCTATTAAACCAAGGCAGTAAAATGAAGCACTAATTTACTATGTAGGGGTACGTCTACACTACAGCGCTAGTTCGAACTAACTTAGTTCGAATTAGTTAATTCGAACTAAGCTAGTTCGAACTAACGCGTCTAGAACTAAAAACTAGTTCGAACTAGCGTTTTGCTAGTTCGAACTAGCAAGTCCACATTGAGTGGACTCTGTACAGGGCTTAAGGATGGCCGGAAGCAGTGCCGGCAGGGCATAAAAGGAGGACTTAGAGCATGGAGATGCTGTCTCAGGCTAGCCGAGGGCTGCGCTTAAAGGGTCCCGACCCCCATCCCGGACACACAGTTCTAAGGGGTGCCCCGCTTGCAAAGAAGTTCTGGCTTGGAGTGCCCTGAGTGCCCACACTGGGCACATCACACCACTCGGCCATCAGCCCAGCTGCACTTGCCGCAGGCTGCCATCTGGGGAGAGGGAGTAATTGGGGGGCTGCAGGAGAACTTCCACCCCCAGAAGCCCGCAGAGCCAGCCCAGTCCTCCCCATCGGGGGCTCGTACCCCATTCCTCCCTCACCTCCTTCCACTTACCCTTCCTTAGCCCCCCTTCTTATTGATGTACAAAATAAAGATAACGTTTCTTCCAACATTGACTCTGTCTTTATTGAACAAAAACTGGGGGAGACTGGGAAAAGGAGGTGGGAGAGGGGAAGAGAAAGGCTGGGAGAGGGGAGGGCAACTAACATGATCAGGGGTTGGGAACAGGTCCCAGATGAAGAGAGGCTACAGAGACTGGGACTGTTCAGCTTAGAAAAGAGGAGACGGAGGGGGGACAGGATAGAGGTCTCTAAAAGCAGGGGTTGGGTGGAGAGGGTGCATTCAGAAAAGTTCTTCCTGAGTTCCCATAAAGAAGGACTAGAGGACACCAAAGGAAAGGAATGGGTAGCAGGCTTGAAACTAGTAAGAGAAAGTTGTTGTTCTTGCCAAAGCAAATAGTTAACCTGTGGAACTCCTTGCTGCAGGAGGCTGTGAAGGCTACAACTAGAACAGAGTTTAAAGGGAAGTGAGATCAAGTCATGGAGGTTGGGTCCATGGAGTCCTATTAGCCAGAGGGTAGGAGTGGTGTCCCTGCCCAAAGTTTGTGGAAGGCTGGAGAGGGATGGCACGAGACAAATGGCTTGGTCATTGTCTTCGGTCCATCCCCTCCAGGGTCCCTAGGTTTGGCCGCTGTTGGCAGACAGGCTACTGGGCTAGATGGACCTTTGGTCTGACCCAGGACGGCCATTGTAAGCTCAGGGCTCAGTGTCGGGGGTCTCAGTGGACCCCCTTGATTTTCATGCACACCTGGTCCTGGGTGGCCAGACTGGCAGCTCTCCTGCCCTAGACGGCCACTTTCCTGTGCCTAGTGCGGAGATCGTGGACGAGGTCCACGATGTCCGCACTAGCCCAGGAAGGTGCCCGCCTCTTGCGGTCCAGGGCAAACTCCCGGGAGCCGCCAGCCTGGTCCCGGCAAGAGGGGGTGGGCTGGGGGGCATCGGGTGGGTGGCTCTGTGCCGTGCCAGGTGCAGGGTCTGCTAGCTGGGTGCTGGCAGGCTTGCACCTGGCACGGGCACCGTAGCCAGCCCGTGCCCCTTTAAGGGGTCCGGGGCCGGGAGGGGGGCATAGAGTTTCCCTGGTGTTGGCCAGAGTGGCCACCAGGGAAACCTGGGGAGGGCTAGCCTCCCACTAGTTCGAACTAAAGGGCTACACAGCCCTTAGTTCGAACTAGCTAGTTCGAACTAGGCGTTAGTCCTCGTAAAATGAGGTTTACCTAGTTCGAACTAAGCGCTCCGCTAGTTCGATTCAAATTCGAACTAGCGGAGCGCTAGTGTAGCACCTATTAAAGTTAGTTCGAACTAACGTCCGTTAGTTCGAACTAACTTTGTAGTGTAGACATACCCTAGGTTACACAGCAAAGCTATCTCCTTGCACAGCAATTTAGTTCATTCTGCTTAATTATAGATAGATGGTCTGTTAGTATGATGAAGATGCACAACGTTCTTCATGTTTATTGCTGTTTCTAAATACATGTGTTCTAGGTAGTGACCCATGGAAAAACTATTTTCAATTAATACAGTGTACTGTTGTCCTGCCACACATTAGGATACTTCCGGGCCTTGAAAAAATCAGCTTCCCATCAGAGGAGAGGTCAGTGTTGTAGACTCTTAACATAGCTTGTTTTATTTAAACATATACATCAGAATTGGTCAGTAACAAATGATCTTCATGGAAACCTCTCTTCCAGGAACCTCAGCACAAGCATCAAAGCTGCACTGCTAGTTCTATGTCAAAAATGAACTCATTTGAACTTCCCCCCAACAGCATTTCTTCCAAAACTAAAAACTTGTTTACACATGAAGAAAAAGAATTTATAAGGCAATGTGTAACAGTTCCATCTGCCAACAGTATATTTTAGCTGAAGGTGAGCCCGGTTATAATTCAGACAACATTTTTAGTTGTGATTTTAATTAGTGCAGACGTGATTTATGAGGATAATAACCCAAAACTTTCATTTATAAACAATGCAGTGATAGAACCTAGTGGAGTGCCACATTAAGCAATCAGTAGTCTAATGCCAAGTTGACATGTCTGAGGCAATTTTTTAATTAACTTTTTTGCTGATGACAAAAAGAGCAGAAATACACCAAAGACTGAAGAAGGTCCTACTGTCAAACAAAGAACAAGCAAGACAAATATCTGGTTTATTAACTTATTAAATGAAGCTATTCATCTGCTACAGCTGGCTACAATATGAATCAAAAGTATTTTTTATATCTATGGAGAACATGCCAGCCTTAGGAGTATGTATTGTGGTGCCGGTGTTTATCCCTAAAGAATGCTTCCATCCCATTGACTAGCTTTCTATTTTTCCTGAAGAAATTTTCTTTGAGGCCATTTTGCTAGATTAAGAGTCCTAATGACAGGCAGTTCAGGCCCTTGAGGGGGAGGCTTTTCAAGGTATGCTATTTTTTTAAATTGTAAATATTCAGTTGACTTGCAGTGCTTTTCTTCCCCAACCCCACATTAAATAGGTCTTACCAATGGCCTTCCATGCAGACAGCCTCAGATGCAATAGTGTTTACAAAAGGCTGAATACATGTTTTAAAGTATCCTTGGAAATTTGAGTTTTGCAAAAAAAGCAAACTCTTCAATATTTGTAGCAATACATTACTCTTCTCTGGTACCCATTATTCCTACAGTAGTTTTATGCTGAGCTATAAGGTTACTATGCATATTTACAGTGCACATATATCCATATGTTCATGAATATGAAAATTGCACATATGCATGAAGAATCTGGGAATGAAACAGAAAAACTGTCATGCACTGTATTAGATTAAGTTTAGCAGCCAATAATGTGAACTAAATATGCTCCTGAATCAAAACTAACTGAAATAACATGGTAACCTGAACATAACATGGTAACCTGAACATAGCAGGTCATATTGCCCAATGAGAAAGTCACGTCTCTCAACGGGACTTCACCCAGCTGCCTTTAGAGAAGGTTCAGGGGGTAGCAGAGTTACTCTGTACAGGATAAACTTAAAAAACAACAAATAGTTTGGTAGCACTTTATAGACTAACAAAACATGTAGATGGTATCCGGTCATCTGAAGAAGTGGGCTGTGCCCAAGAAAGCTCATGATACCATCTACATGTTTTGTTAGTCTATAAAGTGCTACCAGACTATTTGTTGTTTTTTAAGTTTAGAGAAGGTGACCGTATTTTGGATAGCAAACTGTAAGCAGAAGTGAATATTCTGGAATCTTGATGGGACCCTTAAATGTATTAAAATATGAATAGTGTCTCCACTTGGGAATGTAGTCTGCACACCCTGAGCACAGGCTAAAGTTTCCTCAGGAAACTTCACAGAAAACCTCTAGCTAGTAATACATGTACACTAATAGGAACAATGCTTACGCTCTAAACAGATAGCACAGGCATATTTCTGGGGGAATTCTGTGCCTAAAGATTCTGCACACAATAATTCAAACTTCTGCAAACTTCTGAATATTTTATTTGTCAAAAATAACCCAATATAATCACAGCAGTTTTGATTATTTTAGTAATTTCTCTCAAAGTACGTCAGCAAGTATGTCTATAACAATACTGACAATGAAAGGGATTTAGGAAATGTTTTTGACAAATGTATTCCTTACGAGGCATATTAATACAGAATTTTGAGTAATAATTTGTTTAGACTGCTATGCAGAAATGTATTTCTTGCATCTCTCAGAAGCTGTGCAAAGGCTTGAAGGAATCTGGGGTAATGGATAAGCGGAGGAGAGGGAAGCAATTGCAGGGAAGGGCCTGGCAGTGGACCTGGAATGTTGGGTGTGGGTGTGATAAGTATGGAACAATCTTCTGGGGGGGGGGGGGGGAACGTCATTATGGAGTTGGGAAGCCTCTCCCATATAGACCCTGGCTGATCCCTAGCCTCTCCTATTCAGTCAGGCACATCTGTCCTATTCCCATGTGTCCATACATCCCCACTGAGCCAGGCACAGCTGCTCCGTCTCTCTCATTTCCCATTCAGCCAAGAATAGCTACACATGTCTCATGTGGCCCTGCACCCCCACTCAGCTGTCCCCATTTCCCCACCTCTGAAACCCTCTCCACTCTAACCCATGTGGTCTTGTACACCCCCCACTCCCATTCAACCTTGGCTCAATCTTGTCATCCCACTAGCTTCTGTGCCTCAGTCTGTCCCTCCCTAATTCTTTGGAACTCCAGTCTGTGTGATCACCCCCAGCAGCTACATGTGCCCTGCTTCCTCTGCCCTGCAAGTATCCGATGCCTCCTCACTTGGCATCCTGGACTTGGCCTCCTGGGAGTTGTGAAGAAGGCAGACTCTGCCCCCTCCCTTTCCACAGCTGGCTTTTCTGCTCTGTGAGCCAGCTGTCTTCACTTCTGGCACCACATCAGCCTCTGGTGGGCGAAAAGTATAATTGCAGTGTGTTCTCTTTCATTGCTTCCCTTTGCTTTCCTGACAGAATCAATTATTCTGGGAGAAGAAAAAGTCTGTTGGGCAACATTAATTCTGCACTTCTGCAGTGCCGCAGGAGTAACATGCAAGAAGTGGAGACAAAAAATACAGAAATCAGCTTGATAGGGGAAAGAAATTAAAAGTAGGAATTTGTTCATGATTTGTTTAACCTTTTTTAAACCAATAGTCCTATAATATAAAATCTACAAATACAACTTCCCACTCCCCTATAAAAATGCTGTGCCAAGAGCAAATCAGATTTGCAAATTTTAGTTAATTCATAGTGCTCATTCTGGATTAGCTAAGGTTATTAAGTACTCAGATAGAAAAACTTCACACCTCAGACTCAATGTCTTTGGTTTAAGCTGCCTTCTTTACCCCAGTTTTTAGGCCTCTACCTGAATTTTCATACCTGATGATCTGGGAATGAGTTTGCTCTAGGGTGTCAAGAAGTGAGACTAAATAGCAGGGTACCATCAACTTATTCTACTCACCTTTCTAAATGGAAGATAAATTCCATCTCATTCACCTATAAAAGCATTCCCCCAGCTCAAGCTCCAATTAGCTATATCTGTCTGTAACAGCCAAGGCTAGCTCTTAGTTTCATCAGAATCCATCTGGTGGCTCTCCTAGCATTCTACACGATCTTAGATAGCCAAGCAACTTTTTCAAGCCCTATGTCCATCATATTTCTAAAATGTGTGTGCTTAGATCATACTCACAGATTCATAGCCCAGTTCCACAGTGGAGCTTAAATTCAATGCTGTCAAAGTTGATGGGTCCCCCCATTTGAACCATGATTTACTTGATCTTTGTTACACCTGTCTATGAAAGTAGAGGAGCAGGAAGCTTTAGTATCAGAGCCTCACTTATACAATATTCTTTGTATGACAAGCTTTTACTTCTACTTCACCCTCAGTTCCCACCTAAAATGGTTTCTGAGTCACATGAATCAAGCAATTTATTTACCAAGTTCATATTTAGGAGAACAAATGAAGCCTGGCTTGTGGACAGTGGGAAGCATTGCTATGGATGTGTGTCCAAGGAAGAGTGTACAAGGGGGTGTACAAAGTCATGACAGTGTTGCCATCACTCAAGTCCCACTGAATGGCTATAGGAAAGATAAGATTGTGTTTTGCCGTGGTAGGTACGTGGAGGGTAGAAGCATTCTGCTGGTCTGATGTTTCTCTTGCCGAGTCTGCTCCACACCAACTACAGCCAAACCCAAAGCAAAATCAAATCATTTGTCTCTATGTTCTGGTGTGTGATTGGTCCTGGTAATGTTACTAGCCGGTTCTATTTCTGCCCTGGGTTTTAGGCAATCTTGGGGTACATCTACACTGAGGGCTAATGTTGAGTTAAGATATGCAACTTCAGCTACGTTACTTGTGTAGCTGAAGTCAAAGTAGTTTAACTAGGCTTTGGGCACTGTCCATGTAGCAGGAAGTCGAAGAAGAACACTCTTCTTTCAACTTCCCTTACTCCTCATGAAAGCAGGGTTACAGAAGTCGGAAGAAGAAGCTTGTTATATCGAAATTATGGTCTTGCTGTGTAGATGCGCACTGTGTTATTTCAAAATAATTTATGTTATTTTGAAATAAGTGAGCAGTGTAGACATAAATTAGAAGCCCTAAGCCTAGACACCTAGAGGCTCAGTGTGGTATTTCAAGGTCACCCTCCCCAAAGAGTTACATCATTGAGAGGTATTGGATAAGATGAACCTTCTGAGCTCTTGCTCTGACTCTCCAAAATATCAGGGCAGTTTTTCCCTCAGCTTTTTACCCCTTTCCCTGGAGAAAATTCCTTTCTTCTGTTTTGTTCAAGAGTGCCTTGCTGATCTTCTTTGGCTTTTATTGGCTACTTTCTAAAGAGGTAGACATTTGCCTTAATTGTGGTTGGATCAAACACCAGTGCTTTTAGAGCATTTTTTAATCCTAAAGTCACCATCCCAACTAGGACTGTATTTTATTGGCAATGTGACAAGACTTGAAACAAATAATAAGTCTGTGGGATTATCACACGTTTGATATGATAGCATTCAATCTGCATCATCATTAGTTGAAAAACACTAATTTCTATGGGTATGTCTACACTACCCCGCTAGTTCGAACTAGCGGGGTAATGTAGGCATACCGCACTTGCAAATGAAGCCCGGGATTTGAATTTCCCGGGCTTCATTTGCATAAGCCGGGCGCCGCCATTTTTAAATCCCGGCTAGTTCGAACCCCGTGCCGCGCGGCTACACGCAGCCCGGAGTAGCTAGTTCGGATTAGGCTTCTAATCCGAACTAGCTACTCTGTGCCGCGTGTAGCCGCGCGGCACGGGGTTCGAACTAGCCGGGATTTAAAAATGGTGGCGCCCGTCTTATGCAAATGAAGCCCGGGAAATTCAAATCCCGCGCTTCATTTACAAGTGCGGTATGCCTACATTACCCTCCTAGTTCGAATTAGGAGGATAGTGTAGACATACCCTATATTATCAGAGAGATAATACTGCCAAAATTTTCCAAAAGTGTCCATTAATTTTAGGTGCCCCAGTATCTGGGTGGCCGACTTTATTGCTTAAAATTCGGCAAAGTATTTTGGATTGTAAGTTTCCACAAAGTCAGGTACAGTTTGGGGGTTTGGGGAATGTTGTCAGCTAATACTCTGTACCGAGTGTTGCTAAAAAGTTTGGTAGGAATCAGTCCATATCTGTTTTAAAATTAACAAGCAATGCCCATGATAAACCTTCCATTTTTTTCATAGAATAAAAAAAAAAACAATAAAGATGGTTCTAAGATTGCTATGTCTGGGAGTAATTGGTGGCATGCTAAATAGAGAAAGAAGATGTAGGTTGAATTTTTTATTCAAGAGTTTCAGCTAAAAAAGAACAATATTCCGCGTCTAAATTGGCCACGGACGCTTTTCCGCAAAAAGTGCTTTTGCGAAAAGCATCTTGCAAATCTAGATGTGCTTTTCCGAAAATGCTTTTAATGGAAAACTTTTCAGTTAAAAGTATTTTCGGAAAATCATTCCAGTGTAGACGTAGCCATAGTGTCTAGATTCTCACTGTGGTCAAATTGAAGGTAAATTAATGTTATGACATCATCTAAATCAAATACATTATTTCACAATGGGTTGTGTGATATACATTAAAGGAGTCAGCCACGTTGAGAAAGGATCTTGTAAACTATTACTTTCTATTTATGTACCAGTGCCTGTGCTGTTAGGCAATTAAAGAGAGAGAGAGAGAACTCTGCAGTGTGGTTATTGTTTCTCTTAGCAATACAAGGTAATTGGCCATTGGAGATTTCTCATCAGACTTTCTTTTAATTTTAGGCATAGTTTTCTTGCAGAGAAATATATGGTTAGAAACCAGCATGACAATGCTGTAGGTCCTGTTGATGGAAGTTTCAAGGAAGACATCTGGGGAAAAGCATTTAAGATTTTACATTGTCTGGCCTATTTAGTATGCATTTCTGATATTATTTCAATTGATTATTGCAATTATTCAGAGAAAACAAATTCATTAGTTATGTTCCATAAATAAAAGCATGCTAGGCTTATTTTCTAATCACTTATCATGGTTTCTAAATTTGCAGAGTGGAGATGAATTCATTAAATCTCAGTGCCCTGTATTTATCAGGCTATACTTATCAACACATCATTTAAGCATTGTATCACACATAAAATTAAATAATCCACTATCACAAGCATAGAAAGGAATTCAGAATTGGAAATATGCTAAACAGCTCAGCAGAATTGAGGTAGCTGTGAATATTCCTTGATTAGATATGGGTGAGTGTTAAAAATACTTAATCTACTGATTTGCTTAAGGACACTTTAATAGTGGGGTTGGGAGAGAAGCTGTGAGTCAAATTGTTCATGCACAGCATTGAATAATATGTACGCTGTCCAAATGGGGGTGTCTGTTTAAATGCAAGCACTTTCAACACCACTAAAGAAGAAATCTGTTTTCTTAACAATTACTGGAGCTAATCATCTTGTCTGAGTCACTGATTAAATCAGGGATGGGAAACCTCAGGCCTGGGGCCCAGATCCGGCACTCGGCTTGCCTGGCTCCAGCTCCTGAGGCTCAGTGTCATTCCTACTATTGGGGAGCCCACGTTGTGTGGCTGTGTACCAGTCCGGGTCAGCGGGCGGCCATGCTGACTCCCTACACGGGCTAGGCAAAATAGGAATTTCTCATTCCTGAGTCAGGATGGGCAACAAACATCCAGGCAGTTGTACAGTTTGTCAGCCTCAGCCTGGGTCAGGATGGGCAGCAAACAACCAAATAAGTCTATAGATCAGTTGCAATGGTCTGGGTCAGGGCGGGGCAGCAAACAAACAAATAAACCTATAAGGGTATGTCTACACACCACCCTAGTTTGAACTAGGGTGGTAATGTAGGCAACCGGAGTTGCAAATGAAGCCCGGGATTTGAATTTCCCGGGCTTCATTTGCATCTCGCCGGGCGCCGCCATTTTTAAATGTCCGCTAGGTAGGTAGTTCGGACTAGGCTTCCTATTCCTTGTGAAACGAGGAGTAACGGTAGTTCGGAATAGGAAGCCTAGTCCGAACTACCTAGTCCGTGCCGCGTGTAGCCGCGCGGCACGGCATCCACACTAGCGGACATTTAAAAATGGTGGCACCAGGCGAGATGCAAATGAAGCCTGGGAAATTCAAATCCCGGGCTTCATTTGCAACTCCGGTTGCCTACATTACCACCCTAGTTTGAACTAGGGTGGTAGTGTATACATACCCTCTTAGCTTTGGTGGAGATCCAACAAGTGCAGGGTTTTTTTCCTACAGGGGAAACCTACCACCCCAAATGAAGGGTGGCAGGAGGGTGGGGGAGAAGGGAGATTAGTGGGGCTCCAGGCTGCTACATGCTGTCCATTCGACTTCCATCTCACCAGCTGGTGCGGGGTCAGCTTTCCCTGGGCCATCTCCTAATTCCCCTTGTGGGCCTACCTGGTGTGACTGCTGCTTCTTGGGGCCCTCTGGGAGTGCTGGCATTGGTGGGATGTTCTTAGGCTTGGGGTCTGGGTCCTTCCTTGGTCCTGGCAAAACAACCCAGACTAGGGGGCCTGGTGTGGGGTGTGGTCCCCTCAGTTTCTCCTTGGTGCCTGGCAGGGTTCAGAGTGGCCTTGGCCCGTCTCCAGCATCTGGCAGTGGTACCAGGGGCCCTATCCAGTCATCCCTTAGGTGTTGTGCCTGTTGGGCCTCCCTCCTGGGGAGGCCAAGGAGAGCACCTGGCCTGCTCACCTGTTGGGCTCTTACTGAGCTCTCAAGGTCTGCTTTTATAATCCCAGCCCTGCCCTTCTGCTTCCTGTGGGTTGGCTGGGTGGCTCTGGCCCCACCCACCCAGGAGTCTTATTTAGGGCTTGGTGGGTTAGCAGGTGGCTATGATGACTCACTACAGGCCTGCAACTGATTTTTCAGAGGGTCAGGGGCTCCCGACCCTAAAGAGGTTCCCCACCCCTAGATTAAATGAAGCAAGGGATGATTGGTGGCTGTTTGTAAGTAAAAAGTGCACTTCTGCTCTGACAAAGTTCATCACATTGTTTTATAGTTCTCATTATCAGCTATAGCTATGTTCAACAAGAGATGTCCAACATTAAGGCTGCGTCTAGATTGGCACGATTTTCCGGAAATGCTTTAAACGGAAAAGTTTTCTGTTAAAAGCATTTTCGGAACAGAGCGTCTAGATTGGCATGGACGCTTTTCCGCAAAAAAGCCCCGATGGCCATTTTCGCAATCGGGGCTTTTTTGCAGAAAACTAATCTGAGCTGTCTACACTGGCCCTTTTGTGCAAAAGCTTTGCGCAAAAGGGACTTTTGCCTGAATGGGAGCAGAATAGTATTTCCGCAATAAGCACTGATTTCTTACAGTAGGAAGTCAGTGCTTTTGCGGAAATTCAAGCAGCCAGTGTAGACACCTGGCAAGTTTTTCCAGAAAATCAGCCGCTTTTCCGGAAAAACTGGCCAGTCTAGACACAGCCTAAGTGTTCTTGCAAAATGCAGGACAATGTAGCACTTTAAAGACTAACAAGATGGTTTATTAGATGATGAGCTTTCGTGGGCCAGACCCACTTCCTCAGATCAAATAGTGGAAGAAAGTAGTCACAACCATATATACCAAAGAATACAATTTAAAAAAAATGAACAAATATGAAAAGGACAAATCACATTGCAGAACAGAAGGGGGATGCGGGGGGGTGGGAAGGGGGAGGAAGGAAGGTAAGTGTCTGTGAATTGCTGATATTAAAGGTAGGGAGAGTGGGATGTTTGTGAGTTAATGGTATTACAGGTGATAATTGGGGAAACTGTCTTGGTAATGGGTGAGAAAGTTCAAAGACTTGTTAAGTCCTTGTTGGTAAGTGTCGAATTTTAACATGAATGACAGTTCAGAGGATTCCCTTTCAAGTGCAGATGTAAAAGGTCTTTGTAGCAGAATGCAGGTGGCTAAGTCATTTAGAGAGTGTCCTTTCTGGTTAAAGTGGCAAGAAACTGTTTTCTCTTTGTGATCTTGTCTGATATCTGTTTTGTGGGCATTAATCCTTTGGCGAAGTGTCTGAGATGTTTGTCCAATGTACATAGCAGACGGACACTTTCGGCACATGATAGCGTAGATTATATTTCTGGATGCGCAGGAATATGTGTTCTTGATCTTATAACTCACTTGGTTAGGTCCAATAATGGTATCAGCAGAATGAATATGTGGACAAAGCTGGCAACGGGGTTTGTTGCAAGGGAAGGTACCAGGGTTGGTATTAGTGTGGTATGTCCTGTGGTGGTTGGTAAGAATCATCTTGAGGTTAGGTGGTTGTCTATAGGAGACTATGGGTCTGTCTCCCAGAGTCTCTTTGAGTATGGTATCCTGTTCCAATATAGGCTGTAGTTTATTGATAATGTGTTGGACAGGTTTAAGTTGGGGGTTGTAGGTGATGACAAGTGGTGTTCTATTGTTGGTTTTCTTGGGTCTGTCTTGAAGTAGATGGTTTCTAGGTATTCGTCTGGCTCTTTCAATTTGCTTTTTTGTTTCTCTGGGTGGGTAGTTGAGATTTATAAATGCTTGGTAGAGATCCTGAAGCTTCTGGTCTCTGTCAGTGGGGTTAGAGCAGATGCGGTTGTATCGAAGGGCTTGGCTGTAGACGATGGATCGTGTGGTGTGTTCTGGATGGGAGCTGGATGCATGTAGGTAACTGTATGAGTCAGTGGGTTTTCTGTAGAGAGTGGTGTCTAATTTTCCATTGTTGATTTTTTACATCTGCACTTGAAAGGGAATCCTCTGAACTGTCATTCATGTTAAAATTCGACACTTACCAACAAGGACTTAACAAGTCTTTGAACTTTCTCACCCATTACCAAGACAGTTTCCCCAATTATCACCTGTAATACCATTAACTCACAAACATCCCACTCTCCCTACCTTTAATATCAGCAATTCACAGACACTTACCTTCCTTCCTCCCCCTTCCCACCCCCCCGCATCCCCCTTCTGTTCTGCAATGTGATTTGTCCTTTTCATATTTGTTCATTTTTTTTAAATTGTATCCTTTGGTATATATGGTTGTGACTACTTTCTTCCACTATTTGATCTGAGGAAGTGGGTCTGGCCCACGAAAGCTCATCATCTAATAAACCATCTTGTTAGTCTTTAAAGTGCTACATTGTCCTGCATTTTGCTTCAACTACCCCAGACTAACACGGCTACATTTCTATCACTATTCTACATGTAAGTGTTCTTGCTTACTGCACAGAAGCTACCCGTAGGGATTCTTCATATCCTATTCAGCCAACTCATAAGCTAAAGCCACAATGGTGACCATAGCATGGTCATCTGTTTCCACTGATTTATAATTTCACAGCAACCTAGTGATCATAATCTTTAAGGTAGAAAAACTTGTCTGAAAATTGAGATGCTCTGCACTGATACTGTGAAGCATCATGTTGCATGCCAAAGTTCAGGTGGCTAAGGTCAGCCTTTTAGAGAAAACAAATGCGGAAGGCCCCAATGAAAACTGCTACAGGATACAGTGTTTCCCCACACATGGGGATGAACTTGCTATTCTGTGTCAGTAAGTTTACATCATCTTATGAGAGAACATTCCTGAACGTTACCTTCAGTAAAGTCTGATTGCACTGTTCTCTTTTTTTCTTTACACATCCTTAATCCCAAACTGCCCTTTTGGGGGAAGAGGGAGAGGGGGACATTCAGTTCACAGCACTTCCTTGGTTCACCTCTCAAGCCTACATTTAGAAGTAGCTTCCATATTCTTGTGATAGTGCCTCATAAAAAGAGGCATTACTATATATACTGAAAGTCCACATAAAGAACTGCTTCAATAGTGAGGTGCATTTAATCAAAGTGTTCAACTCGAACGAATATATTCTCTGCTCTAGAGGATCTGGGAAAAACCACTTGCCAACATCTTTTCTCATTGCCTGACTGAAAACTGCTCTGATAATTATAAGTGCTATTAAATGTTCCAGAGACCAACAGTGTTGATGAGAAAGAATGCAGGGAGTTTGGGATTATTGAAGCAAAGGTCCAATTTATACAGACTAATTATATAATATTATTAATTATATAATTAATGACATATTATGGAGGAAATCTTCTGTGGAGCTTGGATTTGTTTCCTGTACTTTAGTTTAACCAATTTTCATTTGCAATTCTTTCTATGGGCATAGCTAGTCTACGAGTGCAGGATGCACTAATATAACTGAAAGCTGTAAAAGATTCAGCCAGGCCCAGGCAATAACCAAGGAGTAAAAGTTCCTTGCTAGGATATCTTTAGCATGGGGAAGTGTGGAATAATGAGGAGGACAGGTCACTGTTCAGAGTGATCTGAATCACTTGGTAAACTGGGCATAAACAAACAATGTGCATTTTAATAGGGCAAAATGTAAATATATCTGTCTAAGAAGAAAGGATGTAGGCCATACTTAGAGGATGGGGGACTCTATCCTGGGAAGAAGTGACTGAAAAATTAATTAGGAGTCACAGTAGATAATCAAACAAACATGAATTTTCGGTATGACTCTGTGGCCAAAAGAGCTAATGTGATCCTGAGATGCATAAACAGGGAAATCTCAGGTAGGAGTAGAGAAGGTGGGTTTTTTTTGTTTTGTTTTTTACTTTTGTATTTGATGCAGGTGACAATCCTGTGTCCATTTCTGCAGTTCAGCTGATAAACTGGACATGGTTTAGAAAAGAGCCATGAGACTGATTAATGGGTTAAAAAGCATGCCTTATAGTGATAGACTCATTTAATGTACCCATTTAACATAACAAAGAGAATGTTAAGGGGTACTTTAATTACATCTGTTAATATCTACATGGGGAACAAATACATAATAATGCACTCTTCAGTTTAATAGAGAAAAACATGAGCCAACAGCTGGTATTTGAAGCTAGACAAATTGAGTCTGGAAATAAGTTGTGCATTTTTAATGTTGCGGTTAATTCACCTTTGGAACAATTTACCAAGGGTCATGGCATATCACTGACAGCATTTTTAAAATTAAGATTAGAGTTGTTTCCCCAAAAAACATATATTCAAGGAATTATTTTGGAGAAATACTATGGCCTGTGTTATACAGGAGTTCAGATGAGATGATCATAATGGTCCCTCTGGCCCTGGTATCTTTGAATCTATGACATCTCTGCTCTGATTTAATGATATTATTAGGATACATTCAAGAATCCTTGGATGAATTCTCTTTTCAAGAGGCAAGAGGTCAGGCCACATGATCACTATGGTTTCTTTTGACCTGAAAAAAATCCATAAAACTATAAAATATCCAGGACTGATGATGATGCAATACGCGGGAAATAAGCTGGGAGGGGGTGCAAATGCTTTGGAGGATAGGATCATAATTCAAAATGATCTGGACAAACGGTCTGAAGTAAATAGGATGAAGTTTAATAAGGACACATACAAAGTATTCCACTTAGGAAGGAGCAATCAGTTTCACATATACAGAATGGGAAGCAACTGTCTAGGAAGGAGTAGTGCAGCAAGGGATCTAGGGGTTATAGTGGACCACAAGCTAAATATGAGTCAACAGTGTGACGCTGTTGCAAAAAAAAGGCAGCATGATTCTAGAATGCATTAACGGGTGTGTTGTGAGCAAGACAGAGAAATAATTTGGCCATTCTACTCTGTGGTCATTAGGCCTCAGTTGAAGTATTGTGTCCAGTTCTGGATACCACATTTCAAGAAAGTTTTGGAGAAATTGGAGAGAGGCCAGAGAAAAGCAACAAAAATGTTTAAAGACCTAGAAAACATGACCTGAGAGGGAAGACTGAAAGAACTCTGTTTGTTTAGTTTGGAAAAGAGAAGACTAAGAGGGGACATGACAGCAGTTTTCAAGTAACTAAGGGTATGTCTACACTACAGCACTAATTCGAACTAAGGGTATGTCTACACTACAGCAGTAATTCGAACTAACATAGTTTGAATTAGTTAATTCGAACTAAGCTAATTCGAATTAGCGCATCTAGACTTAAAAACTAGTTCGAATTAGCGTTTTGCTAATTCAAACTAGCATGTCCACATTGAGTGGACCCTGAACCGGGGTTAAGGATGGCCGGAAGCAGTGCCGGCAGGGCATCAGATTAGGACTTAGAGCGTGGAGATGCTGTCTCAGGCTAGCTGAGGGCTGTGCTTAAAGGGACCCGACCCCCACTTCGGACAGACAGTTCTCAGGGGTTCCCTGCTCGCTTGTCTAAATCGATGAGGGACAGCAAAGCAGTCCTGGCTTGGAGTGCCCTGAATGCTCACACTCAGCACATCATAGCACTCGGCCATCAGCCCGGCTGCACTCGCCGCAGGCTGCCATCCGGGGAGGAGGGTCAATCGGGGGGCTGCAGGAGAGCTTCCACCCCGAGGAGCCCACAGAGCCACCCCAGTCCTCCCCATTGGGGGCTCGTACCCTATTCCTCCCTCACCTTCTTCCACTTACCCCTCTCTAGCCCCTTTTCCTGATGTACAAAATAAAGGACAGGTCCCATATGAAGTGAGAGACTGGGACTTCTCAGCTTAGAAAAGAGAAGACTGAGGGGGGATATGATAGAGGTCTATAAAAGCATGAGTGGTGTGGAGAGGGTGCATAAAGAAAAGTTCTTCATTAGTTCCCATAATAGAAGGACTAGAGGACACCAAATGAAATGAATGGGTAGCAGGCTTCAAACTAATAAGCAAAAGTTCTTCACAAAGCAAATAGTCAACCTGTGGAACTCCTTGCTGCAGGAGGCTATGAAGGCTAGAACTAGAACAGAGTTTAAAGAGAAGTGAGATAAAGTCATGGAGGTTGGGTCCATGGAATGATATTAGCCAGGGGGTAGAAATGGTGTCCCTGGCCTCTGTTTGTGGAAGGCTGGAGATGGATGGCACGAGACATGGCTTGGTCATTGTCTTCGGTCCATTCCCTCCAGGGTACCTAGTGTTGGCCGCTGTTGGCAGACAGGCTACTGGGCTAGATGGACCTTTGGTCTGACCCAGTACGGCCATTCTAAGCTCAGGGCTCAGGGTCGGGGGTCTCACTGGACCACCTTGATTTTCATGCAAACCTGCTCCTGGATGGCCAGGCTGGCAGCTATCCTGCCCTAGACGGCCACTTTCCTGTACCTAGTGCGGAGGTCGTGGATGAGGTCCACGATGTCTGCACTAGACCAGGCGGGCGCCCGCCTCTTGCGGACCTGGGCAGGCTCCCGGGAGCCGACAGCCTGGTCCCAGGAAGAGGCGGAGGGCTGGATGGCAACGGGTGGCTGGCTTGAGCCATGCCAGGTGCAGGGTCTGCTGGCTGGGTGCTGGCAGGCTTGTACCTGGCATGGGCACCGTAGCCATTCCGTGCCCCTTTAAGGGCTCCAGGGCCGGGAGCGGGGCAGAAGAGTTTCCCTGGTGGTGCCCAGAGTGGCCACCAGGGAAAGCTGGGGAGGGCTAGCCTCCCACTAGTTCGAATTAAGTGGCTACACACCCCTTAATTTGAACTAATTAATTCGAACTAGGCGTTAGTCCTCGTAGAATGAGGTTTACCTAGTTCGAATTAAGCGCTCCGCTAGTTCGAATTAAGTTCAAACTAGCAGTTTGCTAGTGTAGCACCTATCAAAGTTAATTCGAACTAACGTCTGTTAGTTCGAATTAACTTTGTAGTGTAGACATACCCTAAGAGGGTATCACAAGGAGGAGGGAGAAAATTTATTTTCCTTGGCCTCTGGTGATAAAAGAAGCAGCAATGGGGTTAAACTGTAGCAAGGGAGGTTTAGGTTGGACATTAAGAAAAGCTTCCTATCTGGCAACTGCCGGAGTGGTTAAACATGGAAATAATTAGCTCAGGGAGGTTATGGAATCTTCATCATTGGAGATATTCAAGAGCAGATAGACCCGTGAGGGCAGGGGACTGGATTTGATTACCTCTTTTGAGGTTCTTTCCAGTTCTAGTGTTCTATGATTTTATATTTTTTGTTGATGGTAGGTGTTGTGATGATAGAAATTAGGAGAGCAGTGAATTTTATTAATGTATTTAGCTATTATATATAATTTTATTGTGTATGATATGGGACACATCACAAAACAGTTTCCCAACTTCCATGCCTGCCCAGCCATGTCAAATTCCTCTAAGCCAACCTAGAAGTGCATACATTACAATGTAATTAATTTGTGTGACTGTGACAAGAAAAAAAATGAACACAAAATCTTTTAAATGAGTTATAAAATAATAAGTTTCTCTTTTCATGTGACTCAGTAAGAAAGGAATCTATGTATTTTAACATAGAGGATCTACCACATATATTGGCAAATATAAATGCTTTTTCTTATGTAAAGATGGAAAATGATACTATAATTTCCTATGCCTGCTTATATGCAACATTCTCTGCAAACTGCCATTCCTTCTCTCTGGGATGGAATCAAAGCTTGAATGGGTTGTTCAGATGCTATGCTTGCCTATATGTCTGTATGTGTTGTCTGTTTAGGAACTCTTCCTAAATGGTAAGAGTTAGGACCATCACATTTGCAAAGCATGGTCAGGGTTTGGTTATGCCAGAAAAATGGGATGTGCCTGGAATGGGATGGCTTCTCATAAAACAATACATAAAAGAGACAGTCACCAGGCAGGTGAAAGGGGCTAGCTGGGGGAACATTGCTGGCTGTTCCCATTCCTCAGAGAGAGAGGGGAAAGCGCACAGTTTGCTGAACCTGGACCTGCCCCAGCTGAGGGACATGACCCCTCCTCCAGCTGTGCCTGCTGGAGCTGCAACGGCCATGGAGAGATGCTTCTCACCTGACCCCACACTGCTGCAGTGATAAAGTTCTAGGGTTGTCCTTTGTCTCTGGGACGGACTTCACACTGAGCCCCTCATCTCCAGTCCCACCTCAGAACAATGATTTAAATGAAGCCTGTAACAATTTTATTGATTTTCCATAAAACAAAAATGAATAGCATGCGAAGAATGACAAGGTGCCTTAAATTCATTAAAGGATAACAAAAGAAAGCTTGACAATAAAAATAACCTATTCTGTTGAGCAGGTCAGTATGTGGGCATGTGTGCAGGGGGACAGCAATGTCTGGAGAGGATCACATCTAGTCACTGAAGCTGAAGATTAGTCTACAACAGGTACTGCTCAGTGAAAATGATCCTACAAGAGCCAGTTATTACTCTTTCTAAGGCTTTGCAAATGACATGACTATAGGGTGGAGCATTACTCCAAAGCATATACATCAGATTATCACATTGTGCCACCTTCTTGTATCCAGAGTCTGAGACAATTGCCTTTGCTTAGAAATTACTTATGTGAGCCACCTGACAAAACTGCTATTTAAATTAACACAACAATTTGCACTTCTCCTAGAAAGCTACTGATCTTACATACTCTCAGACACATAACTACTCCAAGTCACATCACATATCAGTCAACGATATTGCTCACTGGGTTTGGGGCTATTCAGTGTAAACAGGGTAATCAGAATCTCTGCCAGGTAATGCAGGTACAGACTGAATCTCCCAAATACAGGACTTTCTGCTCTGGCAACATCTGTGGTCCAGAAGGGCCAAGGATGTTGCTGGACCAAAGAGCCCTGGAGCAAGGGCTCTTTTTCGAAAGCCGCTTTTTCGAAAGAGTGTAGATGCTCTCTTTTGAAAAAGCACAGTGTGGATGCAATAGCACCTTTTTTGACATAACTCTGTCGAAAAAAGGCGTTATAACTAGGGCTATGTCTAAACTGCAGGCTTCTTTCGAAAGAAGCTCTTTCGAAAGCATCTTTCGAAAAAGCCTCTTTCGAAAGATCGCGTCTAGACTGCAAGCGGATCTTTCGAAAGAGCAATCCGCTTTTTCGAAAGAGAGCACCCAGCGAGTCTGGATGCTCTCTTTCGAGGAAGCCCTATTTACATTGAAGAACGCCTTCTTTCGAAAGAGGAACTTTCGAAAGAAGGCGTTCTTCCTCGTGAAACGAGGTTTACCGCCATCGAAAGAAAAGCCGTGTTCTTTCGAAATTATTTCGAAAGAACGCGGCTTGAGTCTGGACGCAGGGGAAGTTTTTTCGGGAAAAGGCTACTTTTCCCGAAAAAACCCCTGAGTCTGGACACAGCCTAGTAGAATGAGGTTTACCACTGTCGAGAAAACTGCTGCATTCTGTTGACTTGCTGTCAACAGAACTCAGCGGTAGTGTAGATTCAGGTAGTTTTATTGACAAAAGTCCACATTTGTTGACAAAACCCTGTAGTCTAGACACACCCTAAGACAGCACAGGTAGTACTTTAATAATTGTTACTCTTTCTGACTTCCCAAAATAAATGCAGGCCTAAACTGGAAACATATATCCATACATTTCTGAATGTAGTTGGTTAAAATAATGCCGAGCCCCAATCAGACCCTTACCTAGTTTCATAAAACCAATGTCCCACTGATACATCTCATGGACTTTAAGAACTATGAGAAAAACCCAATATCCTGTAGGACTTTGTGAGGGAAATAAAATATTTTAACCTGGCTGATCAAAGGCCTTGTACACATGGGGAAAATGGAACATTTTTTGCCCTTTAAGCAGCATTTTATGAAAAAAAGAATTTCACTAAGGCTTTTTTCTAGCTCCATATTTAGCTAGATTATGAATGTATCTCTGAAAGGTCCATTGAAAATTCATACCATTAATTTCTGGCTGAAGTCAAAGTGATCTATATTGCTTTTTAAAAAGAGTGACAAGGATAAAACATAAATCTATGCTTGGACTCTTTTTAAAAATATTTTATGCATATTTGTTGTATTCTTTCCATTATTGTAGTAACTGATGATTATATTGTACATGCACATTGCTGCATTAATAATGCAAGCCATTTGTTACTTAACCAGACCATTAATACATATACCATACATATTATCCTTTAATTGGTTTCCAGGACATGAGTAATATAGTAACATGAGTATTTTTTAAAGCTTCTCTTTCTTATAATTCACATAGTGAATTAATATTCAAAGGATTAGAATTGCTGGACTCACCTTCTACTGGTAATGATTAAAGGCTTTTTAGGTTCTATCTGACTTGCCAGTATGTAAAATTCACTGCCGCAGAACATCAGAGTCAAACTGTAGCTGAATTTTTAAAATGTGGACATTTCTATGGTCAATACTTATTATGTCACCTATCTTGTCTCTTACAAATATATCTTTTATTGGACCAATTTATGTTGATTAAACTTTTGAGCTTACATAGAGCTCTTCCACAGGTCTGGAAAAGTTACTCAGAGTGTCATACCTAAATACACAGAGAAATGGATTATTAATAGACACCTACCAAATACACAGTCTATTTTGGTTAATTTAATAATCATAGGATTTAAAAAATAATAAATGTCATGATTTCAGCTATTTCAGGCTGAAATTTCATGGTGTTGTAGCTGTTGGGTACCTGACCCAAAAAGGAGTTGTGGGGAGGGGAGTCACAAGGTTATTGTATGACGGTTTGTGGCATTGCAGTCCTTACTTGAGTGTTGCTGAGCTGGGCAGCTGGAGAGCGGTGACTGGTGGCTGGGAGCCCAGCTCTGAAGGAAGTGCAGAAGTAAGCGTGGCAATATATGACCCCCTGGGGCAGCTCATGCTCTCCCCCTCACTGGGGTGACTGCATTCCAGGGTGCGGACACTGCCTCTTTGGCCACAAGGCAGTCAGCTGTCTCTACAATACAATAAAGTTCCCCAGTCTCAGGGTAACCCCGAGTCCATAAGTGGCCCTACTCACTGGGCAGTGTGGCCCTGTGGATAGAGTCAGTATATAGCCTTCAGTTCAGAGTCATATGTCTTAGGGTATGTCTACACTACCCCGCTAGTTCGAACTAGCGGGGTAATGTATGCATACCGCACTTGCTAATGAAGCCCGGGATTTGAATTTCCCGGGCTTCATTAGCATAAGCGGGGAGCCGCCATTTTTAAATCCCCGCTGCTTCGAACCCCGTGTAGCGCGGCTACACGGGGCTCGAACTAGGTAGTTCGGACTAGGGTCCTATTCCGAACTACCGTTACTCCTCGTGAAATGAGGAGTACCGGTAGTTCGGAATAGGCACCCTAGTCCGAACTACCTAGTTCGAGCCCCGTGTAGCCGCGCTACACGGGGTTCGAAGCAGCGGGGATTTAAAAATGGCGGCTCCCCGCTTATGCTAATGAAGCCCGGGAAATTCAAATCCCGGGCTTCATTAGCAAGTGCGGTATGCATACATTACCCTCCTAGTTCGAACTAGGAGGGTAGTGTAGACATACCCTTACTGGTTAGAGACCATAAATATCCCTCAACCCAGGGTAGTATTGCCTACTGGTTAGAGTCAATACAGTTAGGGGCTAACACCTTGGTAGGGGGACCCAGGCCCACCCTGCTCCACTGGATCCCAACCCAGGGCCCTGCGAACAGCAGAATCGTCTGCCACTCTCTCGGTGGGAAATCCAGTTAAAACAAGCTGGCTACGTCTATACTGGCATGATTTTCTGCAAATGCTTTTAACGGAAAAGTTTTCCGTTAAAAGCATTTGCAGAAAAGAGCATCTAGATTGGCACGGATGCTTTTCCACAAAAGCACTTTTTGCAGAAAAGCATCCATGCCAATCTAGACGCGGTTTTGCGCAAGAAGGCCCTGATCACCATTTTCGCGAACGGGGCTTTTTTGCGCAAAACAATACCTCGTTGTCTCACTGGCCCTCTTGTGCAAAAGCATTTGTGCAAGAGGGCTTTTGCCCGAATGGGAGCAGCATAGCATTTCTGCAAGAACACTGACAATCTTACATGAGATCGTCAGTGTTCTTGCGGAAATTCAAGCAGCCAGTGTAGACAGCTGGCAAGTTTTTTCCACAAAAGCAACTGCTTTTGTGGAAAAATTTGCCAGTCTAGACACAACCACTGAGGATAGCTGGGTGGAAGAGGCTGTTCCTTCACTATCCCTGGTTTACTTCCAACTGCTCTGGTTGGTCAATGTCCCACATAGTAGCTGGGTCTTCCGGCTCTCCAGCAGCCTCTTCTCCCTGGAGTTCCTCAGGGGTTGCGCTGTGGCTGTCTTCCAAGTCTCTGGTTCTCACCACTGAGGGCACTGGTTGCAGCAGTTCAGGAGCTTTGGCAGGAGATCCTTCTCCTTTGCTGGTCCACCCAGAGTGAGCTGCTCTGCTGCCTTTTATACTGCTCCAGCACTTGGAGCATGCCCAGTCTAGGTGAAGGGGCAGGACTTCCTCCACCCACAGAGTCTTAGTCCCCCTTTCTTCAGTGCTGGGTATACTCTCCCTGTCACACACCCCTACAATTTTGGATCAGGACCTCCAATTTGAGAAATGCTGTTTTCCCCTGTGAATTCTGCATAGTATAGGGTAAAATCACACAAAATACTAGATTTTATGGGGGGAGACCAGATATCAGAGTCCATGATGCATTTTTCATGGCTGTGAATTTGGTAGGGCCTTATTAAGCACAAAGAATCAATGCATTTTCAAGAGACCATTCAAGGGGAAGTGGGCAGTTAAGATCTCTACACTCGTAGAAGAAAGGAGGGTTTGAGGGTTACAAGTTATTGTAATGAGCCATAATCCTTTGTCTCTACTGATTCCTTGAATATTAGTGTCAAGCAAAGTTATGAAGGTAAGCTCCCAGGCTCATCTGTTAAAACTGTTGTGCAGGTTTCCTTTGAGGATGAGGAAAAAAGCTCAGAGACAGAGTGATTATTTTACAAAATAACATCATCCCTGAGTAAACAGTTATCTTTAGTGATGCCTGCCAAAGGAAGTATAAACAAATATTGTGCTCTAGATATGAACTAATGAGCTCAATGGTCCTGAAGAAAGTTTGCCCCCATGTGCAGCATTAGAAAAGTGACTAGTGCATTTTTGGAAGTTTCCCAGCCCTTTGTCCCTTTCCTCTGTAATGTCAGGCACTGACTATTCTGAGATGCAGGACACTTGAGACGACAGACTGATGACATGACATGGTATTGTTTCTATGGCTTTGCATTACTTTTAAATACATTTTTCCACCTTATATTTTTGCTGACTGGATTTTTCACAAGCAGCAGTGTTAGTGTTTGTTTTGACTTACTTAGTTGTGCCCTTCCATGACCAGCTACATTGAAAGAAGGGCGATACGTTTTGGTTACAGGAGCACTTAGGAACCCCAAACAAGGAGTATTTGCATTGGACACCATGCAGACATGGAACAAAGAAGACAATCCAGGCTCCACAGAACTTACAAGCACCAAGCAGACTGCAACAGGACAAGGCAGTGCGTGCACTGGATGATGTGGTTGTACAGGTTGGACCTCCCTGGTCTGGCAGCCTTGGGACCTGAGTCATCCCGGACCAAGGAATTTGCCAGACGAGGGGAGGTCAATGCTCCACTGCTGGCTGCTCTATTGCCAGCTCCTCTCCTTGTGTCTCTCAAGGCTGGGGTTCCCCGCTCTGCTGCTTCCCCACTAACACTGGCTGCTGCCACTGGGGGCTGCCACCACCTGCCCTGCTGCTGCCAGCCCCATTCAGCCACTGCTTGCCCTGGTACCTCCAGAGGTTCCTGGGGATTCCCCTGCTGGGGCCAGGATTCCCAGCTGCTGCCTGGCCCCATTGCCAAGGTTCCCAGGCCAGGGGTCCTGGGCTTTGCATGGCCCAGCTGCTGCCAGAGAGTTCTCAGGGTTCCCCAGTTGGGGCTGCTCCGGCCGCCTGACCCTAATGATGCTGGGGGTTCCCCAGCATGGGCAGAGGCTCCTGGATGCCATCTGGCCTGCCTGAAACAGGGATTCCCTACCTAGCCACTGCTGGCCCAGATGAGGCTCTTTAGACCCTGCTTTCCTGGAGCTCTTTGGTCTAGCAACATCCGTGGTCTTGCGGACCACAGATATTGCCGGAGCAGAGAGTCACAGATTTGGGAGGTTCAACCTATAATATAATATAGTAAAAAACGACTTACTGACAGCTGAGGAAGTGGGATAACAATAGTATTGTGGTATGGAGACAGTCTGTGGAAGTTTGACATTTATTTTGGAGTGTATATCAGATTGTCAGAAGAACTCATAAGCTCAGCTAAAAGCAATGTTAATAACATGGGTATGGTGGGGGAAGGGTATGGTGGTGGAAGGTAGTCTCCTGGTTACTAAATGAAATGCAACAATAGAATAAAATATACCAACTTTTGACCTTCAGCTGTATGGGTGGGTGGCAAGGTGTGAGGGAGGTGTGTGTGTGTAAGTGGAATACACTTGGAAAAATTATCTCATCAGGTGGTGAAGCAGGATTCTGTTCACAAATCTGTTGGTTTCTGTATCTTTTGAGTGACTCGCTGCTTGGAAGCACAGCAAACAAAAGGGACATTCCAGGTGTCAGGTGTTTTGAGGCGTGAGCTGCGCTGCAGAAGCTGGAACCAGCTGTTAGCAAAGACAGTCATCTTGATACACTTCCAGAAATCAATGGTAGCAACTAGGTCTAGCTGTAGACATTTAAGAAGCTTATAACTGGTGTTTCTAATCTCTCCACTGAAATCTGCCTCCCTGCATGCCCCTGAAATTGCAGGCACTAAGACACCATGATAATTAGTGTAGAATAAATATCCAGAGGGATGGAGAAGCTGGGAGAACAGTAGTGCAGCTGCACACCAATTTAAATGTTAGGCTTGCTACTTTAAATGCATCCAGTGTATTCAGATCTCATTGTGGACAGGACTTGTTTAAATTTAAAATTGAAATATGCAATTTAGTGCAGCGCAGTTGTTGCTGCCTGCCAACTTGGCCCTGGTCTACATTAGGGAGTTATTTTGAAATAACCCCCCTTATTTCAAATTAATAAGCAGACCACCCACACTACCAAGCCCATTATTTTGAAATACGGTCTGGTTATTTTGAAATCTGTACTCCTGCTCTCCTTGGGGAATAATGCTTATTTCAAAATAGCATTAGTACGGATGATCCAGTTCTGCTAATTCAAAATAACTGGCTTCCAGAGACCTCTTACAGCTGCACTTCTGACCGCTCTGGCCACACCTGCCATCTCCACTGCGCCCCTTCTCCTGCGGAGCTTAAAACTCCCGGCAGCAGGAGAAGCGTTTCTTGCATGTGGCCAGCTTTGCCAGACACAGGCAAGACAGTCGCATCCCAGGGGCCATGAGTGACACTAATGCTCTCTCAGAGCTTTCCACAGCTGCCAGCACTTCTGCTGCTCCCTTGGCTGCCACTGGCAAAGGACATAAGGGAGCTCTGGCTTAGACTGGTGTGGAGATCCTGGACCTCATTGAGGTCTGGTGAGAGGAGACCAACCTCCAGGATCTCCACACCAGAAAGCAAAATCTTTGTCTATGGACAGATTGCCACCAGCCTGGCCAACAAAGGCCACACCTTGACCCTGTACCAAGTCTAGATGAAGGTCAAGGAGCTCTGTCAGGCCTACCACAAGGCCAGAGAGCAAAGTGGATGCTCCAGGACGGCACCACACACCTGCCACTACTTCGAGCAGTTTGATGCCATCCTGAGAGGGGGGCGGTCACCTCTGCCTGCTTTCTTGTGGTGTCTGGCCAGGACACACCCAGCATCAGCCTCCAAGAGACTGGACTAGATGATCTCTCATGGACCTTTCCAGTCCTACAATTCTATGATTCTATCGACTCTGGAACCTTTCAAAGTATGATATTAAGCTGTTTTTGATAGTATCATTTTATCCCCCATATTCTTTGGTGTACCAATGCAAATAATCATTATCTAGGGGAGCAACCAGTGTGAACATTCCCCCTTTCATTGTTAAAGGGAGCTTACCCTAACATAATTCACTGGGGGTTTTGATTCCATTTGGGGAGTGGTATCCCAGGGAGCTGGGCCCAAAACTGCACTCACCTGGAACCTGAAGAGATTCAGTGTCTGTACTGCTTCTTGGGGGGGGGGGGGGGGAGGAGGGATCTCAGCTCAGGGCCTTGGCTAGGGAAGACCAGGGAGTTGGCTCAGCAGGACCAGACAGTGAGAAGCCCCAGAGAGTGGGAAGGGGAATGCAGTAGCCCTGTCAACACTCTGGGAGGCACCCCCAAGAGGTCTTCTGTGACCTCACTGTGCCACAGTGGTGCAGCAAGCAGGGTAAATGTGCACAGCTGGTTCCTCTGAATACTAATAGTGATTTTAAATGGACTCTAAGTTTGGTTTTTGGAAGACTGACAAAGGGGATACTGTTTGTTATTTTCTGTTTGCTTATTTTGGGTAAGAGAAATAGAATCAGGGAAATGAGAAGGCGGCAGAACACCAGTGACAAATGGAGTTAAAGCGGCTCGAGATAGAAGCCCAGGCTGCCCAGGATCACGAGAGAGCCTTGGAGTTAAAACAGTCCACTCATCAAAGAGCATTGGAGTTAAAAGAACTTGAAAAGGAGGAGGGAAAAAGAGAGGCAGCGTGAACTGGATGTACTTGATCAGAAGAATAAGCACCATCACAGCGCCCCTTCCAGTTGATGTAGTCTAAGGCATGATGAGTGATCAGGGGCCAGAATGGAAATGTGGGTGCTGTCTATGGCCCCACAGTTGGGGAAGCCCATGGTGGCAAAATCATTAACAATGGTGTCTACATTGCCCAGAGTGATGACCCTCCATAACAGCACCTGGTTGTTGGCCTTGGCTACCTGAAGGATCACGGCCCCAGTTGTGGATTTCCCCACATCAAATTGGTTCCCAATGGAGTAGTAGCTGTTTGGTGTAGCGAGTTTCCACAGGGTGATGGTGATGCACTTCTGCATGGGGATAGCGGGTCTCAGTTGGGTGTCCTGTCACCTGAGGACAGGGGTAAGACACTTGTAGAGCATGAGGAAGTGCCTTCTGCATGCGGAAGTTCTGCAGCCATTGCTGATCGTCCCATCGCGTGCACTTGTCTCCCTCTACCAGAAGTGGTGTTCCAGGGTTTCGAGGGACATGCACAGCAGCAGGAACACCAGGATCTGGATGATCAGGGCCAGTGGTCCAGGCTGGGCCTCATCCAGCATGTGGGCAGTTTGGAAGTACTGCGCCAGGAGATGCAGCATGAGGCCCATGAGCCTAGCACTGCTTTGCAGCAGCTCTGGCTCCTTGATGTGAGTGCTATGGTGGCTGCAAGGTCAACCAGAGCAGTCATCAGTTTGGTGTCCCACGAGGTGGGTGGAAGTGTAGGAGTTGTGTGTAAGCTGTGGCTGTAGAGAGGAGCCCCTGAAAGCACGTGACTCAGCTTGCCTGACCAAGCAGCTACAGGAAGCGTCCACCATTCTGGTGTCCTCCCCAGCGTGCTTCCACAGGCTCTAAATCAAAGGCAGGCTCCAATCAATGTGGACACGCTATTTCAAAATAATTCTGACTAATTTCGATGCTTCTCCATAGTGGGGACTTTCTATTTCAATTTTGTTAAATCCAGAGATGTTATGTCGATTTTATTGATTTCAAAATCATTTCCTGGTGTAGACATGGCCTTGGTAAGTATTAGCTTTCTTTGTTCTTTAGTAATCTCATCCTTTCTGGCCTAAGTCAAGACAAGAGCTCACTATAGTAATTGACAGGGAAGAAGGAACAAGAAAGGGAGGAAAAATAAAATATCTAGCAAGAAATGTCACATTTAAATAGCCATTACATCTCCTAGTATTAGGAAAAGCTACTCTGAAATTACTTTCTAATTACACAGTGTTATATTTTATCTATCTATCTATCTATCTATCTATCTATCTATCTATCTATCTATCTATCTATCTATCTATCTATCTATCTATCTCATATCTACAACTATCAGATTAACTACTTGCTATTACCCCTTTGGTTTATTAATTAATGTATTATATGATAGTAATTCTGTATGTATATTTTTGATGTATGCTCATGTCACATAACCAACAATGTAACATTAAGCCTTGTGTTCTCCTGTAACTAAGACAACCCTACAGCTTCTAGGGGAATCAGAATAAAAGACACACTGTCTGACATCAAACACATGTTTTAGAGCTGAATAAATGACACTGTTTGTACAATTACATAATACACAGAAGGAGCCCTATTTTCAGAAGTCATTTTTATAAAATGTAGAACTCTGTATCCTTCAGCTTTATTCACAGGATGAAACTGACAAACATTTGACGTTCTCTGTAAAATGATACATATTACACAATTTATAATTCCACAGCTTGCTACATATTTACTCTCCAACTTTATCAGTAACACTGTTAAATCCTTGTATTAAGAACTGTCTGGTACACCAAAGATTATGTGGAATTAATGATACTATGAAAAACAGCTGAATGTCATGCCTTGAAAGGTGCCAGAATCAACAGAATCATAGAATTGTAGGACTGGAAGGGTCCACAAGAGATCATCTAGTCCAGTCTCCTGCACTCATGGCAGGACTAAGTGTTATTTAGACCATCTCTGACCGGTATTTGTCTAACCTGCGCTTAAAAATTGTCAGTGACTATATTCATTTAATAAGATTAGAACTGGTGTTTCTAATGTATAAACTGAAATCTGCCTCCTTGCACAATCTACACAACCTTCCTGGGAAATTTATTCCAGTGCTTAACCACTTTGACAGTTTGGAAGTTTTTCTAATATCCAACCTAAACCTCCCATGTTGCAATTTGAGTGTGTTTCTTAAGCTTGGACATTAAGGAGAATAATTTTTCTCTTTCTATCTTGTAACAACCATTTATGTACCTGAAAACAATTATAGTCCCTCTCAGCATAACTAAACAAACCCATTTTTTTTCAATCTTCCCCCACAGGTCATGTTTTGTAGACTTTTAATCATTTTTATTATTCTTCTCTGGATTTTCTCTAATTTGTCCACATTTTTCCTGAAATATGGCACCTAGAACTGGACACAATACTCCAGAATGGAGTAAAACAAATGATTTCTTATGTACAACACTCCTGCTAATACATTCCAGAATAATATTTGCTTTTTTTTTGCAACAGTGTTACACTCTTGACTCATATTTACTTTATAATCCACTATGGTCCTTTTCTGTAATTCTCCTTCCTAGATTGTCATTTCTAATTTTGTTTGTATGCAACAGATTGTTCCTTTGTAAGTGGAGTACTTTGCACTTGACCTCATTGAATTTCATCCTATTTACTTCAGACATTTCTTTAGTTTGTCCAGATCATTTTGAATTTTAATCCTATTCTCCAAAGCACTTGCAATCCCTCCCATTTTGGTATCAACTGAAAACATTTAAATGTACTCTCTATGCCATTATCTAATTAATTGATGAAAGTAGTGAAGAGAATTTGATGCAGAACTAATCCTTGAGAGGCTCATTTGATAGGCCCTTCCAGCTTGATTGTGAAACATTGATAACTATTTTCTAGGAATTGTTATCCAATCAGTCATTCATCCACCTTACAGTAGCTCCATCTAGAGTGTATTTCTCTTGTTTGTTTATGAGAAGGTCATTAAGACAGCATCAAAAGCCTAATTAAAGTCAAGAAATAACACATCTGCTGCTTCCACTAGGCCTTTTACCTTGTCAAAGAAAGCTACTAGGTTAGTTTGACATGATTTGTTCTTGACAAATCTATGCTGACTACAGTAAACGCCTGATAATCTGGCACCTTTAGGACCCAGGGGGTGCCGGATTATCAGATATGCCGGACTATCAGAAGGGGAGCCTATGAAGGGGTTGGGGTGGGGTGGGGGGGATGCTGCTCTGTATCCCTCCCACCCCACTCCAGACCCCTCATAGCCCCCCCTTCCAATAGTCTGGCTCTGCCCCAGGCGTCCCCGATTCAGCCACTGCTGGCCAGTTTCAGTAGCAGCTGAATTGGGGATGCCTGGGGCAGAGCAGCTGGGGCGCTGCCGGGTTGGTCCCGCAGCGCCGAAGAGCAGTGCTACGGGACCAACCCGTCAGCACCCCAGCTGCTCTGCCCCAGGCATCCCAGAGTCAGCCACTGCTGAAACTGATCAGTGGCTGACTCCGGGAAGCCTGGGGCAGAGCAGCTGGGGTGCTGCCAGGTTGGTCCCGTAGTGCCACCCCTCGGCGCTGCGGGACCAACCCAGCATCACCCCAGCTTCTCTGCCCCTGGCTTCCCTGATTCAGCTGCTGGTCAGTTTCAGCAGCGGCTGAATCGGGGAAGCCGGGCTCAGAGCAGCTCCAATTGTCCGGCTGCCCAAGCACTTCCAGGTTCCTGATGGTGCTGGACCATCAGGAGTGCCGAAGCATTAGATGCCGAACTAATGGAGTTTTACTGTATTACTTATCACCATATTACCTTCTAGATATTCACAAATTGACTGTGTAATTATTTGCTCCATTATCTTTCTGGGTACTGAAGTTAAACTGATCGGTCTCTTATTCCCTGGATTGTTCTAATTTCCTTAGGGTGCGTCTTCACTGCATCGTTATTTCAAGATAACTAGCTTTATTTTGAAATAACAATGGGAGCATCTACACAGCCATTCTGTTATTTCGAAATAATTTTGAAATAATAGAAGGCTTATTCTGAAATCTATAAACATCATTCTATGAGGAATAATGCCTATTCCAAAACAGCTGTTTCAAAATAAGGCATGTGGAGACACTACTCTGCTGCTATTTTGAAATAACCCCTCACCAGGGCCATTCTAAGTGCTCTAAATAGAGATAACACATCTGCATTGGGGAAGCCTGCCTTGGACTAATTTTGAGGCTTCTCTGTAGTGCAGATGTGCTATTTTGAAATAAGCTATTTTGGAATAACTGTTCCGGAATAGCTTATTTCGAAATAGCCATGCAGAGTAGACATACCCTTAGGATGCATCTACACTTCAATGTAGGTTGAAATAAGATATGCAATTTGAGCTACGCAAATTGCATATCTTATTTTGATCTTATTTTGAAATAACCTGCTAGTCCAAAATGTCCCTTGCTCCTCATGGAATGAGGTTTACAGGGATGTCAGAATGGTGATCTTGAAATAATGGGCTTCTTGTTAAGACATAGGATAACTATTTCGGGATACTCCAGTATTCCGAAATAGTGTTGCAGTGTAGATGTAGCCTTAATGTTTTATAATCTTACATTTCCTTAAATTTCCTATTCCCTTAAATGTCTATAATAGTGCATGTACCATGTTGTCCATGCAGTAGTCATTCTATCATGAAGCTTTGAAATACAGCAGGAAACTCTGGAATCTTTGTGGCCATAATGAAGTTCTTTGGGAAGCCCAACAGCATACAAAAGGCTGATAATCAGCAGCATCCCCTTTAATGGTGTTGTACTTGTAAGTGTGTCAAGGTAAAGTTCAGAAAGCTCCTCCAAGGACACTGTGATGTCAGTGAGTCCAGTTTTAATTGTCACCTTGGCATTTTTCATTGTCAGAGATGTGTTCAGGATAGTTCTCTGATCTATTGGGGGCATATCTCTAGTGCTTATCAAATCCCATACAGGTTTATTTAATTTATTTAAAATAGTTTTACACCACCTTTCTATTTAAAATATTCGAGGTGGCTTACAAATTTTTTAAAAACACAATATAAATATATATAAAATATTAAAATATGAGACCCCCCAGAGGGACATAAAACCTACTAAGACATCTTGAGAGGAGGGACACACACACACAAACTTAAACACCAATAAAAGCATGAGTAAAAAGGGTGGATTTAGCTTGAGGCTGAAACAATGCTAACGTTGGCGCCATGCGAATACCCCAGAGAGAGACTTCCATGGCCTGGGAGCAAAAGCTGAGAAGGCCCTGCTCTGCATAGATGTTAATCTTATCTCCATAAGTGGAGGAACACTGAGCAGAGCCTCCCCAGCTGATCCCTGGGCAGATTAATGTTACACCTGCTATCACCTTTACTCTGCAAAGGTTTAATCTTATTGTAAGCAACTAAAGGATTGGTTATGCCAGAAGCAATATTCCTACTAAAACCAAGAACTGCTAGTCAGCTATGAGCAACCACCACATCAAACTCTTTTAGACAGAAATAGTTACTGAAATTATCACCCCCCAAGTAGTGTTCACTACATGAAATAACTTGGCAGTCTCCATCCAGTAACTAACTAACTGGAGCTGGCCACATCACAAAAGACTACCATGACAGCTTGCTGTTATGCAGAGTGCCAATGAGCACACTATAATATATCTCAAGATTTAAAAAATTGCAATGTTAAAATAGATGATAAGGATGAGCCTATGTAACAGTAACTTATGGGTAAACAAACTATAGTGATGTCTCAGAGGGGTGGCTGTGTTAATCTGTATTTGCAAAAACAATGAGAAGTGTATGTAAATCTATCCCTACCTCTGTCTTTTCCACTCCATGCATCTGACAAAATGACTTTTACCCTAAATCTGTTAGTCTTTAAGGTGCCACAGGACTCTCTGTTGTTTTTACAGGGATGTAATTATTCACCCAAATACAAGAAATTCAGAGCTAAGCTTACACTTATGAGCAATCAAAACATGTTATGAGACAGAAATAAACTTAAGGAATAACTTTAACTTGGCCCATAAATACACCCATGCAATAACAATATGATTACAATATTTTGCATTTGTGGTTTCAGATTAGATTAAACTTTTCCTGTTGATGGTGTCAATTATAACAATTATGCAATTTTTTATCCCGATAGATGCCCAGCATTACATCTGCTTTCATAGTTCTCTTGGATTTTTTATTTCCAACCATTATTAAAAGCTTCAGACATGAAAGCTAAAGAAGAAACCCAAAGAGAATTCTGCTGGGATTTGATAGCTGTGTGAGAAGCCTCAAACCTTTATTGAAAACACATATATCCCATAAAAGTGTCTTTCAACAAAAAAAGCCACAGGTTGAGGGGAATTTTTTGGCAGGTAATAGTCCAGCCCCAACTAGGCCCCAGTAGATGTGCATGATTGAGCATTACCTAGGTTATTGCCATCACAAATGGGCACATTTCCCACAGACAGTATTGTAGTTCCAAATTCTGGTCTTGTTCACAGTCGTGTAAAACTGTTGGAGCCACATGGCTACTAAAATAAATAAATCTCAAGTAGGATTCTAATAACAGATTCTGTTTCCTAGTTAGGTGAGGAGATGACTGCAGACCATTTTGGTCAAGACCTTTATTATGAAACTCAAATAAAATGATTTTCTATTTCTGTAACTGGAATGCCAGGTGCAATCATTTTTGAAAGACTATTTTCATAGGTATTGTGGTGAACAGCTGTTTCAGAACAGTGTGGAGGACTTTTCTGGCTCAGCTGTTGGGCATTTGTCTTCTCTTCTCCCCTCACCCCTTTTCTATCCATGGATGTCAATCAAAATGCAGTCTCTTGGAAATCCTAGTCAGAATTTTACATAATTTATAATAGGATCCTCATAGGAAATCTAGATGTCGCGCATTGAAATTAGGGGCGGATGGAACCAAAAATCTCTAACACCAAAGTCACAGAAGTGAAAGGATTTTAAAAACTCATTCAGAGTCAGATTTTCATCAAAGCCAATGTCCCAGGGGAGGTAATTCATTTTCAAAGTAAAAACAGAACCAGAGCACAGCATAAATGAATTCTTATTCACAGTGAGTTCAAGGACCACTATTATAAATAATGTGACTTACCTGTTATTGCAGGTGTTTGGGGAAGTGGGGCAGAGTCAGCATTTTATTCTGCAGTGTGTTCGGACAAAACATTTTATGT
Source organism: Pelodiscus sinensis (assembly GCF_052426305.1). Lineage (NCBI taxonomy): Eukaryota > Metazoa > Chordata > Testudines > Trionychidae > Pelodiscus > Pelodiscus sinensis. Next base: position 222,035,876 of record NC_143052.1, read on the forward strand.
GACCTATTTTATAGGAATTGCAAAATGTGTTTTGCCTTGTACAGTTAGGCAGGATGTATGACTGTACAGGCAGTCTCCGAGTTACGCGGATCCGACTTACGTCGGATCCGCAGTTACGAACGGGGCCCTCCCTCTCCCTGGTCTCCAGGGAGAGGAAGCAAAGCGGCGGAACACGCGGGTAGTGGACAGGGCTGCAGACCAGGGGGACGGGGAGCAAAGCAGAGCAAAGCCGCGTCTGGGCTGTCCGCTGCCCGCATGTTCTGCCGCTTTGCTCCCCGTTCCCCTGGTCTGCAGATCAGGGGGACGGGGAGCAAAGCAGAGCAAAGCCACGGAGCCCAAGGGCAGCAGGACAGCCACGGCGCGTCTGGGCTGTCCCGCTGCCCCCGTGCTCCGCGGCTTTGCTCCAGACGCTTGTGGACCAACCCGGCAGCACCCCAGCTGCTCTGCCCCAGGCGTCCTGATTAAGCCACTGATGGTCAGTTTCAGCAGCGGCTGAATCAGGACGCCTGGGGCAGAGCAGCTTGGGTGCTGCTGGGTTGGTCCAGTAGCGCCGAGGAGTGGCGGCGCTACTGGACCAACCCAGCAGCACCCCAGCTGCTCTGCCCCAGGTGTCCCCAAGTCAGCTGCTGCTGAAACTGACCAGTGGCTGACTACAGGAAGCCCCTGCCCCGGGCTTCCTGGAATCAGCCGCTGATCAGTTTCAGCAGCAGCTGACTTGGGGATGCCTGGGGTTCTTAGGTTGAATCTGTATGTAAGTCAGAACTGGCGTCCAGATTCAGCCGCTGTTGAAACTGATCAGTTTCAGCAGCGGCTGAATCTGGATGCCAGTTCCGACTTACATACAGATTCAACTTAAGAACAAACCTACAGTCCCTATCTTGTACGTAACCCGGGGACTGCCTGTATATCATGCTGCTTCAGGAACCAGCTAACGAGAGGGATTGAAAATAAATGAAATGTCCATTGATACCTTCTTCTTCTGAAGGATATGCATGTTGCATGCTTAAGAGGTATAAGACTGCTGTCCAGAGAAGGAATGCATATGCATAGCTTTCATATCTAGAAACTGGTTGCATGTGCACTGATTGTAATATCTATCCCTATCAGGATTTGAGGTTCAGAAGACTGGAGGTAGGAGATAGGGATCAAGAGCTGCTTCTGTTGCTGACTAATGGTTGAGAGATGAGAGGATCTAATTATGGACTGCAGCACAAATAAGGTAGGTACAGCCCTGATGTCAAGGCAAAAAGTGACTTTATACTACCTTTGTGGGTGTCAGATTCTGGAGGCAGCCAGGAACTAGTGTGGCTTTAGCATACATAGAGCTCATCCATCCTCCCTTATCCAACCCACTTTTTCTCACACAGCATGTACAGGTCAGTCACACCAGACTTGAAAGAGAATCCTCTGAACTGTCATTCATGCTTAAATTCGACACTTTACACCTCAGTCTAAACAAAGACATTAATTATCTTACCCATTACCAAGATAGCTTCCCCAATTATCACCTCTAATATCATTAGCTCACAGACATTTACCTCCCTCCCCCTCCTGTTCTGAAATTTGATTTGTCCTTTTCATATGTGTTCATTTTTTAATTGTATCCTTTGGTATATATGGTTGTGCCAATTTTCTTCCACTATTTGATCTGAGGAAGTGGGTCTGGCCCACGAAAGCTCATCACCTAATAAACCATCTTGTTAGTCATTAAAGTGCTACATAGTCCTGTTTTTTGTTTCAGTGGACATACAGTGTGAGAAGCATGTCAGACTGTTTACACAGTAAAAAGATACCACATTTTCATTTTGTAATTTACATTGGAGGACTGCATGACTAATGTGCAGTATTTTATTTTACTTCTAAAAATATTCTATGGGAATTACTTCTCCTGTTTAGTCAAGGAATGTGGAGTTATTCTTTTGTTTATTGTTCAACTATAATGAGTGTTCAACTTTCCCACCTGTCACACGGGCAAACTGTATCTCACAGACATGATAGGCTTACAAGTTTGTATCCCTCCCCTCTCTATAGTTTGGTCCACATAGAAAATAATAGCCTGCACAGATCTATTCTTTGGTGAGAACAAGCCTGTTTCAAATATTTGTGGTGATGACTCACAATTTGGATGAGTATACAGACACGAAGGGCCCATATCATGGAATCAGTATAATTCTATTGGATGGTAAGTGTACAGGGCAGGAGGAGAGAACATGGAAAGGTTGGGGACAGTGAATTCTTAATGACACAGATCTACTAGCCTTTGGAGATCAAAGAAGGAAAGGAGACAATTGCAATCCAGATTTGCAGTCCAGGGAGCAGTTTTGCCATGGCGATGTTTTATGTAGGCATGATTAAATCACCTCGACCTCACTGAGGCTATAAGTGGGTTGCTGAATTTGGATCCAATCCCCTATGCAGTAAACCAAGTTATAGTTTCATCAGTTGTCTTGCATGGAGTGTTTTAATACACCTCATTCGACTTGCAAAGTGAAGGGTGATGCTGCAGATCATTCTTCTCTCACACAAAGACCCCAGAGCAGCATTTGAAATGCAACTGGCTTTCCCCTGGACCTACAGAACAAAACTACTTAAAAAATTCCTACCCTTAAACAATGCAAGTAAAGCTATTTGTGTGCTCTGTGAACATAGCTTAACCAATGGGGGTATAGGGAAGCAACTGAAGAAATTCATCTATGATGCAGTCTCTTATGAAAACTCAACCATTAAATTACTAGCAAAGAGGATTATAATGGTGACTGGAGCCCTTGTACAAGCAAAAGCCAAATGACAGAGGGACTAGGTGACCAGTCTTAGTGCCCACAGCCTTATAATCCAGAATCTCTTATGTAATCACAAACAGCACAGTATATTTAATGTGTTGTCAAAGAGACAAACATTCAGTGTCTGGGAGAGGAAACAGCATGAATGTAGCAGCAAGCAGAAAGCAGTTTTCAAGGCTGTGCAGGTGGTAACCTGTTAATAATACTGAGCTCTGAAATAACATTTTTCATCCATAAGCCTCAAAGCACTTTGTGTAATGGATGATGGAGAGAGTCTCCCTCCATCTTGAAGATAAGCAAACTGAAGCACAGAGACATGATTTTCCCCAAGGTTGCACACCAGTCTAGGGGAAGATTCTGGTGCGTTTCTTCTGGTCACACTACCTCCCATAGGCAAAGTATCATGCTCAGCAAATATTGATAGAAAGGTATTGAAATGGATTTGCTGCATAGTGCCCCAAATTAACAATGCTATTCTACTTCAAATGTACTTGGCACAAAGGCACTGGGGTAGTTCTCACCCAGTCCTTTTCTCTATACAATGTTCTTCTGCTTCAGGCTTCCACACCTCCATGTTCACCCATTGTGTTCATTCTCCCAGACCATTAACCTACACTCTTCTATCCTTCTCCATCCATGTTGTGGGTTCTCCCCAGCTGCTTCCCAGGGCTAGTCAGGTACATTGTTCTCTACTTGGGTTGGTGCACAAAAGCAGTGGTCCCAACCTTTTTTATACCACGGACCGGCAAACCCATTCACAAACTTTTGATGGTCCGGCAACACTTTATGTGCATATTTGCATATTCATTATGCCACGAACAGCTGGCTTCAGCACTGGAAGTCACCATGTGGCGGGTGGCTGCTGCAACTAAAACTGGATGTCCATGGCAGTTCTGGGGACACAGCTGGGATATACCCCAGCCTCCTAAGTCCCCTAGTGCCATCCCTAACCACTAGAGGCCCCCACCCCTTCACTACCCCACAGCACCAGCCACCGACCCCAGAGTCCTTTGCATTCAATCCCCCCGAGTGCCAGCCCACACCCTCTGAGCCCCCCATCCCAAACACCTCAGTACCAGCCCCCTGCCCCTTAGAAATCCCCATCACCAGACCTCCCAGTGCCAGACTCCTATTTCCAGAGCCCCACTGTACCCAACCCCTCCAGAGCTCCCCCCAGTTCCAGCCCCCAGTCCCCAATATTAGCCCCAACCCCAGAGCCCCCACTGCCAGGTGCCTACCCCTGATGCCCCAGTGCCAGCCCCTAGTCTCTTTGAGCTCTTCCACCCTGATAGCCCCCAGCACTAGCTCCACCTCCAGAACCCCCAGTGCCTGTCCCACCCTCCTCACCTAGCCCTGTGCTACCTCCCAGCCACCAGCTGCCTGCTGCTGCCTGGGTTGCAGCTGCCCTATGACTGCTATGCCAGGCTCCATGCAGCCCTCCTGCTGCACAGTAAACTGCTTTTCCACAACTGGGAGGTGACCCCACCCCTGCCAGCCACTTTTTAGCTGAGGGATGGGGCAGGACATGCCTCTCCCAACAGCCGTGGTGCGAGGGGATGTGCTGGGCGGTGTACCCCAACCCCAGCTCCCAGAGCCACTGCAGCCCAGCAGCCAGCAGTTTGTGGCCTGGCACCAATCTGTGGACTGGGGATTGGGAATTGATGCACTGGAGAACTGAGACACTGGCAATAGATCAAGAAGAGTCTTTGTGTTTACATGCTTACTCAGCTCATCTTACCCAGTGCACCCTGTACACTGCCTCCTCACGTCACGCCCCTCCCCCCCATCAGTCTTTCCTCTCTGCAGCTCATCTCCACAGCTTTTCCTTAATATTCTCAGCTATCCACCCTGCCTCTCTTGGTTGTTGAGGTATTTGTGCTGAGCAAATGTGGCAATTCAAGGGTGAACCCAAAGTTGTGTTTTAATACACACCCTGGGTAGGAAGTCGGGGGTTGACCATGCTCAGTTAATATTCTTTTTAAAATATGACTTGCTTCATATACACTAAGTACAAAGTCTAGTCAAAATTATGGAGCACAGTGAAGTGCTGTGCAGTCGCTTTGCCTCAGTTTCTCCTAGGTTTTTACAACTCCCAGCTTCCCGACTATGTCAGAGCCATAGACAGTGAGGTAACACCTGTAACTGGACCAGCTTCTGTTGGTGAGAGTGACAAGCTTTGATGCTTACACAGAGCTCTTTTTCAGGTCTGGAAAAAGCCTTAAGTCACATTTAGTCCAGCCCTTGCTGAGATAGCACTAACCACAGGCCTTACATTAGGGCCTATAAATAAAATACCATTCATAATTCTAGACTAGATATTGGCCACTGAAGATAACTAGCAGCAGGTAACTGAAGTAGCAGGCAGATCTTTTCAGTTCGGTCAGAATTTCCTTGGAGAGATAAAATAGATTTACAAAAAATCAGGGGAAGGACACCTTTGAAAAAGTGGCCTGAGTTTGAATTGTTGTGGAGATGAACACAGTTGTAGGAACTGTGGCTCTTGAGCTAGGGGAACCTGAGTAAAGGTTATAATTTGGGGAAAATGTCTCTCTTTTAAACATTTCCTTTGCCAAACTAGTAACTATTAGTAGGGCCCTGCAAATCTGTGAATATCCAATTTATATCTGCGGGTATGGATGCAAATATCTGCAGCTTATTTTTACAGATACAGATGCTAATACAAATTTTGTATCTGTGCTGAGCTCTATTTGACTCCCTGCCTCCCCACAAAAGAAGCTGCATAAAAAATTCAGATAGAGCATGAAGCATTAATATGAAACCCAAGTGTGTTAAATTTGGAGATTAAATAACATCACTAATGTACAATTCAGCAGAACTGTAGTTTGCTGTAAGTGAAAATCTGATCACAGCCTTAAGTCTACAGCACTCCACATAATAACCTCCATTCTGTGATTCTGTGATCGTGCCTGCATCTAAGGATATAACCTGAATCAACATTTGTATGCATGGAGCTTGCAGAAGCTGAATCACTGCCTGATTCTGTTCAGCCACCATGTATTTTAAATATCACACATGTCACATCTGAAATAGAAAGGGAGCCTTCTATATTACGGCAACCGAGAAAAATGGATCTGTGTATCAAAGCAAAAAATAAGGAAAAAGATAAAATCCCACAATGGCTGTTGATTACATGTAAGGGAAAGAAGTAATTTGGATTTTTAATTTGTAGAAATTAAATTTAATCAAAGAGAAATTGTTGTGTACATAGTAGATGGAGGCATCCAGTAGCCAACTGAATTTGCTCTTTCCAAACACGTGTACATTCCTTCACAGCTTGATTATTCTAGAATGGGGGCAGGCAAAATATGGCCTGTGGGCAAAAGATGACTCATTACTCATTTGGATCTTGCCTGTCCCCAAGCAGCTCAGGACCGACTTATCCATTAGGCACAGTAGGCATAGTGCCTAGGGCCCACGATACTTTTAGGGGCCCACGAAAATGTTTTAATTTCTTTTAAAATCAGAAGAAAAAAAATTAACTTTTAGGGTAGAAGAAAATGTTTTAATTTTTTTCTCACATCAGAAAAAAAGGAAACTTTTAGAGCCCACGAAAATCTATTAAATTTTGCCTAAAACAGAAAAAAATTAAAGTGTTGAAGTATTTAAAGTTATATCAAAAGTAATTTTTAATATTGATATTATTATGGTGGGAGGGGTCCACAAAGGCAAAAGTGCCTAGGGCCCACGAAAGTCATAATGTAGCCCTGGGCAGGCTTCCTGGCTGCCACGGCTGCACATGATCCTCAAAGAGGCCGACTGCTGGAGCCAGCATGTGCGTCTCTATGCAGCATGTGCTGACTGAGAGGAGGAGAGCAGTGGGGCTCTGTGTGCTGCACACACCCACAAGCACAGCTCTTGCAGTTCTCATTGGCTGGTTTCTGACCAATGGGAGGCTGTGAGCATTGTTCTGTAGGTGAGGGCAGTGCACGGAGACCCCCTTCATCACAAGAGGTATGTGCCATGTAGAGACATACAAGCTGGCTCCAGCAGTTGATCAATTTGTGTGAATCCACAGCAGCCAGGGAGACTGCCTGATGGTTCTGCTGGGCCACTGGCCTGGAGCTGCCTACTATAAATGTCTTTCAGCCAGAGCCTGCACCTGGCATCCCTTCCCACACCTCAACCCCCTGACCCAGGTCACAATACTCTCCTCCACCCAAACTCCCTCCCTGACTTAGCACCCCCTCCTGTATCCTAATACCCTACTCAGCACTCCCTCCTGTACCCAAACTCCAACCCAGACCCCTCCACCCTGCCCATTAATACTATGGAAAAGTGAACCCTCTCACCACTTACCAAATTCTTGTAGTAGCATCCCTTCAAAAATCACTGCTCACTCCTTCCCTAAAGCTATTTAAAAGAGAAACAGAATTTAAGAGTGGCTGAAAAACCAAGAGATTACAAAACAGAGAAGAAAGCAGATTCTCCACAGTATAACAAGCGAACATTTGAAGCGGATGAAGATTCTGTAAGATACGGGAAAATGAAAGGAAGGTCTCATGTGTTTTTGCACAGGCAGAACAGTTTTAGATGCAAACACAATGGGGAACTAGTTCCTAAAACAATCCCTTTAAAGAATAAAGAAAGAAACTGTGAGAAACTATAGCCAAAGAGCTGAAGCAGGAGGAAAAGGAAAACAATATGGAAAAAGAGAATACAAAAAAAAAAAAAAAAAAAAAGAACTGAATTTTCAGACTGATACACCACAGTTTGGTGCTGACTAGGGAAAGGGTCAGGCTGTCATATCAAATAGCATACTCCTCCCAGCTTCACTGTTTTGCCCTGCCACTCATCCTAAGCATGGAAGGGAACAACAAGAGTAAGAATTCCATTTGGGGGTTGGCCTGAAAACAACATTTCCATTTCACAAAAAGTTTCAGTGTTTCAACAGTTGCTTCTGTGCCCATGTGGAACAAAACTGGGTCCCTTTGAATGATTCATGAAAAATGAGATTCCTCTCCCCCACATAATAGTCTGCTGGTAAAGGCACTCCCCAGGTCTGCAGGAGTCTTGGGTACAAGGCCCTTCTTACACTTCTGTGGTGCTGGTGAGTGCTCTAGCTACTGGGCTATTGGCTATTCTGGAATATATGAGAGTGAGAGTCAGGCTATGGCTACACTATGCATTTTGCTGGAAGAAGCAATGCAAATGAAGCACAGATAAGCATTTTCTTGCGCTTCATTTGCATTGCCTCTTCCGGCAAAATGCGTAGTATAGCCATAGTCTGAGAGATTGACCCTCTATCTGCCCTTTTATCCCTCTCCTCAGCCCCTTAGAATGGTCTAGAGGGGTTAACTGCAGAACTCACTATAGTATTGCACTGCAACTTCTCTGTCTAGACTGTTATCATGAATTCCAAGCTGCCTAGTTTGCGTTAACATAGTAAACTATGTTAACTCAAAACTAGATACTTTTTAGTTCATTCTGGCAAGATGTTCACAGGACACTTCAAAATATTCTGCAACTCACACCCGTGTAGTCTGCGCTGTGGACAGTGTAGATGCACTATCTTCTCTCATTTTGACCAGAAATTCCATCCTGGATCTTACTGACAAAAAGTCAGTAAACCCTCCTATGTCTCTGCAAAGTTGTTACTTCCCAACACTGTCACCACAACATTTTTTGTCAGACGTACATTCAACCTCCGCCGTGTTTTCCCCACTAAACCCCTTCTTTCATGGTGAGGGAGTAAGAAAGGGACTCAGCTAACCATTCCTCTAGTGAGCTCACCAAACTCAAACACCTGGTAATGTATTTGGTTAGTACAAAAAACCAGAAGTGCAAGACCTAGGTTTAGGATGGAGCATCCCAGGATTTTTGTGGGCAAGAAACATTCCCATGCAGGTACTAAAGGGCACCAGGAAACAAGATACACTGAAAAAGACTGAGATGAACTCCTTTTTCAGACCTTCTCTTAGCACTGAGTGCCTCAGCTTGACTTTTTCTAGTATACCATCTTCTTTGTTCTGCTGCTATGTCATTAGGGATTGACTCTAGCTCCAAGATGGGGAATCAGTCAATACAATACAATTTTTAAAAAGTTAATTACAAAGTTAAACAAAATAAACAAAGTTTTGCTGTTAAAACAAAATCAATGCGGTGAATTTTGTGGGGGAGGAGGAGTTGGGTGAAGAGTGCCAATGAACATTTCATTTTCAGGGGAGAAAAGCTTCGCCATGGCATCTACATACGCATTGCACCTCAGACCCCTTTTTTGCTGGTTCTGGGAGTTTTGGGTATCCAGTAAAGTTTTTGGTGCATGCAATCTGATTAGACTAGTAATCAAAGAACCACTCTGAGCAATCTTGTCATCTTTCATATATTCTTTTTTAAAATATAAGCCAAGTATGATATTTAGCACATTCATTGTTAGTTGGAGAATGGACAGCAAAAGAGAGGTGAATAAGTTACTAATCTAGTTACTAATTTACAAACATATTTTTGAAACAATTTTCTTATATAGCCCTTGAATTATTATTTGTAAATCACAGGAATGTTTTGGTTATTCTGGCTTCTTAAAGAGTAAAATCTAATAAGGAAAATGATCCCATAGTTTATCCTCCATCTTGGAGATGGGGCCTCCGCTATTGTTTAGTGTAGGGCATCTGATTTCTGAAGAGTTTAACTGGCCAAAGCACTGAACAGTTAGAAATTTCCTTTTGATAATACTTTTGCTGACAAAGTCTCTTAATGGAGGCCAATATCCTCTGAGACTGGAAGCAAAGCCATGTCACCCAAAGTATTCTTCAGTTGCCACAATAATTTAAAGGCCATGCACGTTATTTATATGATCCACTAAAATGTGAAAAACTCCATATTATTTTTATAAGATGATTGGCCCATTTTCACCTATGTTATTCTAGTCATTATGGAAAGTTGTTAGAGTAGGTTCTCTGTAATTGTAGGCTATCAGAGTGGACTTGCATAGTTGTTATTTCTAACTTGAAACGACATATGACAATGGTTTGCCAGTAAAGGAAAGAGAAATCTTGATGGTAAAGGCTTTATTCTGTTCTTTTTGAATCACTCGGGTGTTTGGCTTGAACAGTGCTTTTGAATAAAGGGGACTGGAGGCGACAAGGATGTAATGTGCCAGATGTAATACCAGTCCTGCCTAAAGCTCATGTAGGTGATAGCCTAGAAATGTTTAGCAAAATACTATCACTTGAGGAGTGCTGCTTTGGATCAGTCTATAGTGTTGTCCATTTAAGAGTTTTACTTACCTATCTCTTTTACAGAAATGCAATATTTTTTGGCGTAATGCACAATGAAAGAAGGTTATTAAGAGGATAATCCTACAAGGTGAAAGGAACAGTTCTGTAGTGAGGTAAACAGGATGAAGTTTAATAAAGAGAAATGCAAAGTGCTCCACTTAGGAAGAAACAATCTGTTCCATACATACAAGATGGGAAGTGACTGTCTAGGAAGGAGCATGGCGGAAAGGAATCTAGGGGTCATAGTGGACCACAAGTTGAATATGAGTCAACAGTGTGATGCTGCTGCCAAAAAAGCAAATATGATTCTAGGTTGTATCAACAGGTGTGTTGTAAGCAAAACTCGTGAAGTCATTCTGCTGCTCTACTCTGCACTAGTTAGGCCTCAGCTGGAGTACTGTGTCCAGTTCTGGGCGCCACATTTCAAGAAAGGTGTGGAGAAATTGGAAAGGGTACAGAGAAGAGCGACAAGAATGATTAAAGGTCTAGAGAACATGACCTATGAAGCCAGGCTTCATGAACTGGGCTTGTTTAGTTTGGAAAAAAGAAGATTAAGGGGGGACATGATAGCGGTTTTCAAATATCTAAAAGGGTGTCACAAGGAGGAAGGAGAAAATTTGTTCCTCTTGGTTTCTGAGGACAGGACAAGGAGTAATGGGCTTAAAGTGCAGCAAGGGAGGTTTAGATTGGACATTAGGAAAAAATTCCTAACTGTCAGGGTGGTCAAATATTGGAATAAATTGCCAAGGGAGGTGGTTGAATCTCCCTCTCTGGAGATATTTAAGAACAGGTTAGACAGACATCTGTCAGGGATGGTGTAGCCAGAGATTGGTCCTGCCTTGAGGGCGGGGGGCTGGACTCGATGACCTCTCAAGGTCCCTTCCAGTCCTATGATTCTATGATTCTATGATTCTTATTTTCAGTCTGTACAGTAATCAAAATCTCTCATTCTTCCTTCAGTAAACAAGAAATCCTATGCAAACATATTCTGATTGTGCCTTCATATTTGGGTTCCATGTTTGATCTGGAGCAGATTGTTCCTGTCATTTTGTTATGTTGGTGCTATTTCAGAAGCTATTGCTATAGAAACTCCAGGGATAAAGAAAGACTTTTATACATAACAGGAGAAATCTAAAATATTAGCTTGAACTAGCATAATTGCTGAATATAAAAAAGGAGAAATTTGAATGAATTATTTTATGAGTTCTTCATTCAGAGCCATTCAAATTTATGGACAATGTTTTCAAACATGGCTGCCTAAAATTAAGCTCCTAAATCCATATTTAGGCACTACTTAAAAGTGGCATGATTTTCAGCAATGCTTGGCAAGTGCTGGTCCCATCGGCTGTCCCTGAAAAAAAATCAAGACTTCATTGTTTGTGCTAAAATATGGCTTTAGGAATCCACTATGACACTTTAGGTCTTGCTTGTGCCTTGGTAAGTCCTTTAATACATTAATTTTACGTAGGGGTTTCCAAATTTCAGCCTTTTTGCCTCGTAATTTAAATCTAACCAACCATGATGTGCTGAACGGAAGACATATGTAAAGGGATATTTTACTGTTTGCATGATTGAGACTATTAGCTGCCAGTAAATGAATGTGGAGAATGATAACCTAGTCAAAAGTACAGAGATTGGAATGACTGTGAGGTCTTTTTTTCCCATTGACTGTACTATATTTATTGTAAAGCTCTTCATTTCAAGGGACTTTTTACTAGATAACCAAAACACTATGCCAACTCATCTCCCTTCAGTCACACATAAAGTAAAACTTTTAAGGTACTTTTGGAATAGACCACTGATGAAAGTGACCTGGAAACAAACTCATTTATTTAAAAAACAGAAGAAAAAAAAACAATTCTGAGATCTGCTGTGGTACCTCATGTTCCCTGTCTGTAGATCAGCCTCCCTCAGCCAGATTACATTTCCAAACTGACATTTCTTCCACATAAATAGCTATGAAAACTTGGGCAGAACATTCAACTAAAATCTGTTTGAGCTTTTCTGACCCTCAGCAGCATTTTCAGACCACTGTGGTCATAGCAGCAAGATTCACAGAATTTAAGGCCAGAGGAGACAGTTAGATAAGAACATAATGTCCATACGTGGTCAAACCAAAGATCCATCTAGCCCAGAATCCTCTTTTCCAACAGTGGCCAATGCCATGTGCTTCAGAGGGAATGAACAGAACAGGTAATCAAGTTAACAGTCCTCTGTCACTCATTCCCAGCTTTTGGCCTCCTGTGTATCACAGGCAGTTACATTTCACCCAGCTATCTCTGGACTGAACTCAGTAACTAGCATATCTTCTAGAAGGGCATCCAATCTTGATTTGGACTTAGAGCACCAAGGCAGCTCTTAGGTCACTTTGGAGCATTTCAGGAAGACTGTCCTTCACACAACAGCACCTGGAACAGATGAGCTCTGAGTCTCTCTCTCACTCACTCACTCACTCACTCACTCACATACATGTACACACTTGAGTCATGAGGCTATCTATTTATATCAAAATTTTATCACCAGGATAGGAAGATGATTCAGGTAAAAAGTTTTACCATTCATCAGTTTAGAATTCATAAGCTAGTAAGTGAAACCAATGCTGCTCTTTGTCACATGGTCAAATATGGGAGCTATACAAAGATCAATTGGTCCCATCAACATATTCCTAGGAACTATTACTATTAATTATAGGATTTTATTCAGGAAAGTACCTATTTAGGATAATACTATGAGCTTACATGCCTCTCTGAATTGAGGCCTTATATAGGAATGTAAATGTATTTGGCATTGTGTAGAATCAGATCAGTTATAAACTGTTCCCTAAAGACCTTATAATTTTAAAGCACTATAGGCCAGGTTCTCTGTAGACATACATTGGGCAACTTTTGAAGTTAATGGACTTGAACCTGTTTATACCAAGAGAGAAGTTGATCTACACAGTACAAAATCCCACTCCGTTTATGGTTTGTATGTGTATAGGAAATTTGGCCCAGATTAATAATGATACTTAGGCCCCTAAAGCTCAGATTGAGATACTGCTGTGATTCACAAAACCCCCACTCTATTCACAGGTCCTAACCTGATAGCATGTAAGTCCCTTTGTGGACCCGAGCCTTTTGGTGTGGTAGAACTCATCAACCTTTTTTTTGAAGTATAAGGACTCTAACAATCTTTTAAATTTTAATTCAATTTATTCTCATGATTTTTAAAGAAATTCTAACTAAACTTAACATGGAATTCCTTGGGTTATTTATGCATTGTTGTAAGCAGGTTGCATTCCTAGTCTGCTAATAACACAGGTCACAGATAATGAATATGATCTAAAATTACTGTCTTTCTGGGGACTGCTGAATTGTGAACTTAACTAAAAGCAAAATTATATCTGGTTGTTGAGCTCTATGCTTCCTACCATCACTCCCTGTAAGACCTTTCATTGTCCCTTTTTTCCTCTACCTTGGAAAAAGCAATCCATTTTCTACTGCTTAACTGAAGCAAATATGACTCAGCTGTTTTGGATGGCAGTGTTACAATAGAAGAAATATCTAGCTTCCTGTGTAGGGTTTTAAAGGATGACATTCTGTCACAATTGTGTAAAAATAATACTTATTATTCATTTTTAAATGCATTACCTTTTAATCAACTTACTTATGCTATACCATTCGTACATTTCATGTTATATTTGTCTCCATTCTAAACTAATTAATTCTAGTACAGTATTATAAATATTTCATCATATTCCCATTTCTGTTGGCCTGCTCATGATCTTTCCATCTCCAGTGCAGTGTGCCTTTTTTAGATTTTGGTAACCAAATCCAAACAAAATATCGAGGTTTTTTTTTATAATATTTTAATGTTTTCCACATTATTTTCTTGTTTTATTGCAACCTATGATTCTATTAGCTTTTGAACAATTCAACACACCAAAAAAGGACTTCTTCACTGAGCTTCTCATGAAGATTTTCTGTAAGAGAGATTATTTTATTTTCTTATGATTCATCCAAGTTTCCAGTTTAATAAATATAATGTAAGCAAGACTGGTCCCTTTACTGATCCACAGTGCACCTAATCATTAACCTTTTCCTGCTACTAAGCACTGGCTGTTTACTTCTACTCTACATCTCATTTACTCTTTAATATATAACAGGAATTCTGTCTCCCTCCATGTCCCTTAACAATCTCTTTTGTGAGAGCTTCTGACAAACCTTTTAAAAGTCAAAAAAACCTTCTTTATCCACTATTTGGTTAAGTCTTAAAAAGTACATTGAGAACAGTGTTCCATCTTACATAATCCATTCTGCCATCTCCAGACACAATGGCATGAATTCAGGATGGAAGCTGCATGCTCAGCTCTTCATTTCCTGGCTTTTCTGAATTAAATTTAAACCATTAACACTAGTTCAATATAGCCTTTTTGTATGTGGGAAATTGAGAGCAGAATGATTCAGTGTGTATAATTACAATTTATTTCTTTTAAAAGAGGGTTTTCCTTAACCCAAAAAATAGGTTGATGTTTTTAAAGAAATGAGCAGTCATTTGCTTTCCTTGGCCTAGACTACATACACATAGACATCCAGATTAGAAAAAAAAAGTGTGAATGGGTTTGGGGATAGAGGTAGTCAGTGGAGATATGGAAAAGAACATTACTGGAATCTTCATTCTCTACAAAATCCAAGATTTTGAGCACAGTAAATGTTGCACAAAAGGTGATCATACTTTGTAAAGTTATAAGCCAATGAAGGAATCTTACAAATGCAGGTATGACAGACTAAGCTATTGGTTAGCAAACCTAGCAGCAATACACATATCTATAGATATGTACATTTTCCATGTATCTTTATTTAACCAGAGTAGAAAAACTTCCTGATATTCATTTACACGTAGGCCTTAGCAGGAGAGTGGTCTCTGCAAAACTGATAATTCTCATGAAAACTATTAGCCAATTATAAACATAACACAGTACAAGGAACAGCTAAGATGTATTTGAAAACACAGTTACAATCACAAAGTAAATTATCAAGCATGTGCAAGTAGTAACGATTACTCGTGCACATCATTAAACCAGCTGGCAATTAATCCAAAGCAATAATATGTCGTATTTCTCTTTGAAGGATGCACAGAAGAATAAGTGGTGTTCATATCAGATCAAGTAGGAGATGATTCTATGTGACTAGAGATTTGTAGGAATATTTCAGTATGTCTAAGGGACTTTTGTTTTAATTTTGGTCACTAGAACAATAGGTCTTAATTGTTTATGGAGAGCAATACATTGCTCTTACAAGGGAAAAGAAATAGAATATGGTAAGTGGCTTTGTTTAGAAACAGGTACATACAAGAAGATGAATAAAATTCAAGTAATATAGGCAGGGGCAGATGACAGTTTTGTGGGGCCCCGGGCAGCGTAATTCCGCGGGGCCCCCCCTTTGCCACGGCGCATGCGCAGCGGCGCCACGGCGCATGTACAGGGCTTTCTGAAGTGCGGGGCCCGGGGCGGCTGCCCCGTTCGCCCTGCCCTATATCCGCCCCTGAATTTAGGTAATACCACAAAAAAAAAAAAAAAAGCATTGAAATGACTGCTATTGTCTTCAGTGGGTTTTTGAATAAGACAGAAGTATCAATAACAACCAGTCTAGACCTAGGACTTACTTTAGTAGATTAATACTTGTAGATTAATACATTGTTGATGAATGACAGAGGATCTAAGAGAGCTAATACTCATGGTAACTGTAAAAATGGCATCTAGAAAAATCGTATATGCTATTAACATAATTAATTATACTATGGAAAGGATAAGCCAACTAATTAACATTAATTTGTCCCTGTAGCTTAACTTTAGGCAATGTTTGGTATTCAGACTAGCACGCAGAGGGGAGAAATTGTTCAAATAAGAATGAGACCAAATAAATAAAAATACAATTTTCCATGTAGTTTACGACAAATATGCAAATACTATTCTATCATCTACCTGCTGACTGAAATGTGGGTTGAACATAAGAATTCCCTCTGATGGCTGATTACACACCAGGTATAGAAAGAGTTTCTTGTCATTTAAAATTTGCTACAGCACATTCAGCAAACACCCAGAGGACATAAGTGCTGAAGAGCTGCACATTGCAACCCCTAACTTTTCAATGGCCTGCCTCTTGCTGGAATTCATAGATGCCCAGACTTCCAATATGGTTCATGGAGAGAGATACGTTCCATTCCTTTAGAATGGAATCCATAGAACGATGGACAGATTTGACTTGGGTAGTCCTCAGAAAAGAGGTTTGTGGCCTAAACCCTGAAAACCCTGTCCCGGAGTGAGCTGCCCAAGACAGGTCAGCCCTTTATCAAGAAAAAAAAAAGGGAAAGGTGGCAAAGACCCCTTTTAACTTTTACCTCAGTGGTTAGAGTACTCGTCCACAGACTGAACAAATGTCCTGACTTTATAGGGACTATCCTGATCATTTGTGGCTTTGTCTTCTATAGGTGTCTATTATCTCCCACCCCCATCCTAATTTTTCACACTTGATAACTGGAGCCCTACTTGACAGAAAGCAAGGATTTGAACTTGGGTCTCCCACCTTTCTTGTGAGTGTTGTAACTACTTGCCTTTACAGTTACACTCTGGCCCAAGGAATATTCAATATTTTAAACTTCAAATCATTGCTCAATATCAGGCAGGGATTCATACTCAGGCCTCTCACACCAGGTGAGTGCTCTATCCACTCGTTCAGAGGTTCAAAGCTCCCCAAACAGGCAGGGAGCTCAGCTGACCAGTACGGGTGGGGCATCTAGCTAAGCAGCAGCTAAATGCTGCCATGTGCTGAACTGAAGAGTTAAGGAGGGAGTAATTAATTGGCTTGGTGGGGAAGTCAGATGGGAGGGGAGTTTGGAGAGTCCCGTCTGCCCAAGGAGAGATGGAGAGACATAGGCAGAAACCCAGCAGTCTCTTCAACCCTCCTGGGCTGGGAAGGGGGAGGTAATGTATTGGACCTCCTCACCCAGCTGCAGGATCATGCCATAACAGACCCCTTAACGTAGCTGCCTCTGCACATGTCTAGATGCTCCCCTGAGAACTCTGCTGAGTATTTGCTGTATACTGGCTGCTATAAAGCAAAACTTTGGCCTTGCATAGACATATCTCTATGGTCTGTACAGAGACCATCATCAGGTGTTCTGCCTTCAACCCCCCACACTGCCAGATAACTTTTTCCTTGTCACAAAGATTATGGAGGACACAACAGGCTGACACCATAGACTCATAGACTTTAAGGTCAGAAGGGATCATTATGATCATCTAGTCTGACCCCCTGAACAATGCAGGCCACAGAATCTCACCCACCCACTTCTGGAATAATCCTCTCACCTATATCTCAGATATTGAAGTCTTCAAATGATGGTTTGAAGACCCCAAGATGCAGAGAATCCTCCAGCAAGTGATCTGTGCCCCATGCTACAGAGGAAGGCAAAAAACCTCCAGGGCCTCAGCCAATCTACCCTGGAGGAAAATTCCTTCCTGATCCCAAATACGGCGATCAGCTGAACCCTGAGCATGTGGGCAAGACTCACCAGCCAGACACCCAGGAAAAAGTTCTCTATAGTAACTCCTATCATCCCACCATTGGCCTATTTACCACCAATAGTGAAAGGTCAATTAGTTGCCAAGATCATATTATCCATCAAGCCATCCCCTTCATAAACCTATCTAGCATAATCTTGAAGCCAGATAAGTCTTTTGCCCCCACTACTTCCCTTGGAAGGCTGTTCCAGAACGTCACTCCTGTAATGGTTAGAAACCTTTGTCTAATTTCGAGTCTAAACTTTCTGACAGCCATTTGTTCTTGTGTCCACATTGATATTGAGCTTAAAGAATTCCTCTCCCTCACTGGCATTTATCCCTGTAATATATTTAAAGAGAGGAATCATGTCTCCCCTCAGCCTTCTTTTGGTTAAGGTAAACAAGCCAAGCTCCTTGAGTCTCCTTTCATAAGACAGGTTTTCCATTCCTTGAATCATCCTAGGGGCCCTTCTTTGAACCTGTTCCAGTTTGAATTCATCCTTGTTAAACATGGGAGACCAGAACTGTTCACAGTATTCCAAATGGGGTCTCACCAATGCCTTGTATAACGGCACTAACGTCTCCTTATCTCTACTAGAAATACCTTGCCTAATGCATCCCAAGACTGTATTAGCCATTTTCATGGCCATGTCACATTGGCGGCTCATAGTCATCCTGTGATCAACCAGGACTCCGAGGTCCTTCTCCTCCTCCATTACTTCCAGTTGACGTTTCTCCAGCTTATAACTAAAATTCTTGTTATTAATCCCTAAGTGCATAACCTTACACTTCTCACTATTAAATTTAATCCTATTACTATTACTCCAATTTACAGATCTGCCTGTATGATATCCCAATCCTTTACTGAATTGGCAATACCTTCCAACTTTGTGTCATCTGCAAACTTTATTAGCACACTCTCACTTTTGGTACTGAGGTCAGTAATAAAAAGATTAAATAAGATTGGTCCCAAAACTGATCCTTGAGGAACTCCGCTAGTTACCTCCCTCCAACCTGACAGTTCACCTTTCAGAATGACCTGCTGACATCTCCTCTTTAACCAGTTGCTTATCCACCTCTCAATTTTCATATTGATCCCCATCTTTTACAATTTAACCAATAATTCCCCATGAGGAATTAAATTAAATGCCTTACTGAAATAGAGGTAGATTAGATCCCACAAGGGAGGCATTTATTGAGGTCCAGCCTAGTCATTTAAATGCCCAGAAGCACATTCAGACACCATTCTGCACTTGCTCAGCCCATAGTTGTACTGCTCTTTACTAAGGTCCAGGCTGCTGGTGTATGGCCTCATGACCCACAGGAGCAAGGGATAGGCTGGATTGCCAAGGATCACTATTGGCATTTCCACCTCCCTGATTCCAATTTTATGGTCTATGAAGAAAGTTCCTGTGTGCATTTTTTTGAAGAGGCAGGAGTTTCTAAAGATGCGCACATCATACGCCTTTCCTAGCCATCCCACGTTGATGTTGGTGAAACGGACCTTGTGATCCACTAGCACCTGCAGCACCATTGTGGCTTATGTATTCCCTAAAAAGATGTTCAGGGGGCCAAGATGGGGATGTGTATTCCATCTCTTGCCCCACCACAGTTAGGGAACCCCATTGCAGCAAAGCTTTCCACTATGGTAGCCATGTTTTCCACAGTCATTACCCTCTGTAGTAGAATGTTATTGATCACCTTGGCTACTTGTATAACAACAACAGCCCCCACTGTAGATTTCCCACTCCAAATTATTTTCCCACTCCAAACTTATTCCTAACTGACCGGTAGCTGTCTCGGGTTGCAAGCTTTCACAGGATAATTGCCACATGCTTCTCCACAGTCAGAGTGGGTGTCATTTTGGTATTCTTGCACTTCAGAACAGGGGAAAGCTATTCACAAGGTTCCAGGAAAGTGTCTTTGCATATCTGGAAGTTTTGCAGCCACTGCTGATCATCCCATACCTGCAGCACTGTGCTGTCCCACTAGCCTGTGCCTGTGTCATGGCACCAGAACTGGCATTCCACTGTACCCAGAAGATCAACTGACAGCTGAGTTTCCACCAGTGCAAAGGCTTGCTTGGACAGTGAGTCCCTGAGACCCTGAGATTTGCCCTTGTCCTCTTCCTGGAGAATTGATGTGCATACGCTCTCAACATACTGAACCATTAGGCACATCAAAGTAGACATCAATACAACAATGGCTTGATGCAAAATGGGTCCATGCTCATGCTGCTATGCCATCTGGGCAGGTAACCAGGGCCAAAAAATACACAAAAATAGTGTTTCCCATTGATCTTAAGCAAGGGGAAAGGGAGTAGATGAGTACATTATTGGATGCTGACAACATAAACCCATAACTACCGACTGCACAGTTTTGGAACTGCAGGATAACTATCCATAGTGCATCACTCTCAAAGTCACCAGGAGGCAGGGGCGGATATAGGGCAGGGCGAACGGGGTGGCCGCCCCGGGCCCTGCACTTCAAAAAGCCCCACACATGCGCCGTGGCAAAGGGGGGACCCCGCGGAATTACGCTGCCCGGGGCCCCGCAAAACTATCATCTGCCCCTGCCAGGAGGCTCCCTATTGGGGACGTGCTACTTTGGTCTACTTTTAATTATTCCCTGCAATAGGGACGTGGATCTGCGACTTTGCAAAATTGTGTAACTAGAAATCAACTATAATAGATTCAACCTCATTTCATAGCGTAGACCTGGCCTCAGTTAAATCACAATGAATCTGGTGTAACTCCACTGAAGGCCATGACAAAAATAGAGTAATTCCATATTTTCACCAGCATGATGAGAGCAGCATTTAGCTTTGAGCACACAACTTAAATTCCAATAAAGAGCTAAGGCAATTAGCTGACAACAGCAGGAAGAGCAGTATTTTTCACAGTTCTTAATTCTTAAAATAAAGGAAAACATGACCTTGAAAATCTGTAATCATCTACTAAAGAGTGACACAACAATCATGGTTCCAAGTGGAATTGAAAGAAAAATTAGATGCTTAGAGTGGAGAAGTAGCTGATTTCTGGTTCAGTGTAGTAACACACATTTCAAATAAAGGACAATTTATATAATACCCAATTTATCATTTATTACTGCAAACGGCGATGACTCTGGGATTCTTCAGAAGGGCATGAACCCACTTTCCCCAATTTTATGTATAAAGCCTATAATGTTCCTGGGAGACTGTAGTTTGTTCCACTGTGTGGGTGATTATCATCACTTTCTTAATGCTTATGCATTATCATATCACACGAAGCACACTATAAAGTTCCTGTTACATTTCATTATTTAAACTTCTGTAAGAATCACAAACAAACTGAAAATTCTCACAGCTCCTTCAAGTAACCTATAAACCAAAATTCAGAGAGTAGCATAACTAAACAGATGGCAAGGGAGTTCACCACACTTAGCTTGTGCAGGGATTAGAACAAGATAGCAATCAAAGATTAAATTGTATCCAAACTCGGGAATTGAGTTGATTTATATTGCATGTTGGAATAATGTTGATATCTGAGATTTCCAGAAGGAGCTTATAATAATACTTTGAAAGCTTGGTTTAAGATACATTGGGAATTGCATCTAGACCATTAAAATAAATGACAAACATAAGTTTTTCTGCATCCCATGTGTTGTAGCTGTTCTGTGGAGTTCATAAAAGAATTCAGTCAAATAGGCCCCGACTCTGGCATATTCCATCTTGTGGTCAAATAGCCTGGAATATTTCTTGGGAACTAGAGTCACTAAACCAGACTTGTGCCTTGACTTAAGCCTTATGTAAATGTCAGAGCGATCAACAAGGCAAGAATTTTTATACCAAAATAAAATGGTTAAAAGCTGCTAATGGAGCAAACATGTGTACACACGCGCACACACACATATCTCTAGAGGCAGGAAAATTTACACACTTGTGCACAGTAGGCCAATGGAATAGGCTGCATAGGGAGACTGAGGAAGCTCCTTCATTGGAGATATTCACAAGGTGGCTGAACAACCCCATCCATCTTGGATGGTTTAAACGTAAGTTTTTGTCTTGGTAGGGGATTAGACTAGATCAGTGGCTCTCAACCTTTCCAGACTCCTGCACCCCTTCCAGAAGTCTGCTTTGTCTTGTGTACCTCCAAGTTTTACCTCACCAAAAATCTCCTTGCTTTCAAAATCAGACATAAAAATACAAAAGTTCCTGCAAAATTACTTATTTTCTCACTTTTACCATATAATTATAAAAAATGAATTGGAATATAAATATTTTACTTATATTTCAGTGTATAGTATAGAGAGCTGTATAACCAAGTCATTGTGTCTATGAAAGTTTATTTTGTATTGATTTTGGTATTACTTTTTATGTAGCTTGTTGTAAAATTAGGCAAATTTAGCTAGATGAGTTGATGTAGTTGATGAGTTGATGTATGAAGGAGATATCTGCATACGCCTCTCATATCCCTGTTGAAAACCACTATATTAAATGATCCTTTAGTTCCCTTGTAATCTATAGTCCTATGGTTCTAAGACACATGGAATTCACTACCGCAGGTAGGCTAATGGTTTGCAAACAAATTTGAGTTCACTGGAAACAGCCTTATTAGAATCTGATGGTTCAAATACTGTCTGAATTTGCCAGTCATCAGGGTAGTGTTCTAACATTTGTGTTGAAGCATCATAATACTAACCTAAAAAAGTGCATTCCTGGACACTTTTGACAGCTGGGGAAACATAACTTCTTATCCTGTCCATAATCTATGACTGTAGTATTTTGGTTTTAGGTTTCCTTCTACATGGGTTATATTATATTATATTTTCATTTCTCACTTCAGAGTCTACTTGCAAACATGAAACCACGTTTTCAGGAGTTATTACTATTTAGTAAACAGGCCTCAAACCAGGATTCTGTCTGGGTATGTCTACACTACCCCCCTAGTTCGAACTAGGAGGGGTAATGTAGTCATACGGAGTTGCAAATGAAGCCCGGGATTTGAATTTCCCGGGCTTCATTTGCATGAAAGCGGCTGGCGCCATTTTTAAATGCCAGCTAGGTCGGACCCCGTGCCGCGCGGCTACACGCGGCACGGACTAGCTAGTTTGGATTAGGCTTCCTATCTGAACTAGCTGTACGCCTCATGGAACGAGGAGTACAGCTAGTTCAGATAGGAACCCTAATCCGAACTAGCTAGTCCGTGCTGCGTGTAGCCGCGCGGCACGGGGTCCGACCTAGCCGGCATTAAAAAATGGCGCCGGCCGGCTTCATGCAAATGAAGCCTGGGAAATTCAAATCCCGGGCTTCATTTGCAACTCCGTATGACTACATTACCCCCCCTAGTTCGAACTAGGGGGGTAGTGTAGACATACCCTACGTTACTTGAGATCTTTAAATCATGATTTGAGGACATCGGTTACTTGGTTAGCGCTCTAAGATAGTAGTGGGCAAGTTGTGCCTTGCAATATGCAGGAGGTCCACGTAAATGATTATGATGGTCCCTTCTGGCTTCAAAGTACCAGGACGTTTGGAAATATTCATCTCTGGGTTTATTTTTATCCACTACAAAGCTAAGGGACAAACAGCAGAATTTGGGTATAGATTAACAGTCTTATTTTAAGATGCTCTGAAGGTGGGGAAGATAGTTGTTGTGGCCCAGAGTCTGGTCCCTTTCTACTGTTCATTGAAATAGTTTAATAGACATTAAGGAAGTACTTAAATACCTCTCCCCGGCCCACTGCCCCTCCACCTTTTATTTGGTTTTACTTTTAAAGTGATAAATGGATGTATGTTATTTATGTTTGAAGATTCTATACAGAGTTTTGTACACAAGCAAGTGCATTTATATGAAATCAGCTGTATAAAAAAAATGCCATTAGGGCCTGTCAGAAATGAAGCATTTATGCCTCAGCAGGTAATAGTTAAATATTCCAATAATTTTGTATTGTGACTATATTGAATTATAGAGAAATACTGAAAGTGAGAAACTACCTTTAAGCCCATTAAACACATTAGAGGCTGATTGTCACACAGTCTTTCAGCGTGGTAACTAATTGCTTCCTAAGCAACTATAGCACTTCTGCATTTTCTCTTATTAATCTTGTCATTTTACATATCTTTTATTCTCTAAGTAAAACTTCTGTTCTCAATTTCAATTAACATTCTTTTATTAAACTTCCTTGCTTTTGCCCTAGTTGCATCATCAGCATTAAAATGACAGAAGATCTATCTTCAACATTAACCTACTATATATCATTTAATACTCAAGGTACTTTTGTTAGATGACTTTTAGTGAGTTTTTTGGCAAAACACCTTATGGATAAATGATTTTTCTGTTTGCCTTCATTTCCCCCCTTTAAAAAGAATTCCTGCGATAAATTCTTCTGACCTTCTCTTTTTGAATAATGTATTTTTTTGTGGGGAGGGTAATTCAGAGACAGGAAGAGAGCACAGCTTAAAGTAATGGGAACCTGAAAAATAGGTGTGCACTCCATGAACAGCACATTAATTCAGTGTGACTTTGGTTTATCCTGGATCAACATTTAAATGCTTTCACTTTGGTGCAAATTCTGCCAGCCTCTCACACATGGGGGCATATGCAGCTTTTTCTTTGAGATTTTTTGCACTACATGCGTTGACCAAAAGGGCCAGGAGGGGATGTGAAACTCATAGTGTAGGAGACCCCCACACCAAGATGGCGATTGCTCATCCACCTTTGCAGCAGCCCTGCGTTCTGAAGGCATTTTGGAACTGAGGGAAGGAAAAAATAGGGGATGGGGTGTAGCTGAGATAGACTGTACTCTCCTGATTTTTTAACCGGTGAAAGGTCCCATAGGACCTATTAAAGTAGTGGTGAAACTTAGACCAGCCCTCATGGTTGAACTAGACTGCACAAGGCCAAACTGGTCCAACTCTGAATGATGGAAGACATACCATATGACTCTTCTTTGTCCCTGTCCTGACACAAGGATTAATCTTTCCCATTTAATAGTTACCTGGCACGTATCCAGATAAAGACAATGTGGCTTTTTGAGGCATTAGATACTACACAGCATATGGGTTACAGAATCAGGCCCTTCTATATATTGAAAAAATAATATAAAATTAGTTCTTTGTACTTGGGTTAAAAGTGCCATACAAGAAATCTTGTAACATTTTACAAACATTAATTCAGTAAATCCCTCTGAAAACTAGGTCAGTTCTATTTAGGTTCTAAATGGTATTGTGCTTTTGTGTTGCAGCTACTAGGATATGTCTAGACTGCAAGCCTCTTTTGAAAGAGGCTTTTTCAAAAGTATCTTTCAAAAAAGCCTCTTTCGAAAAAGAGCGTCCAGACTGCAAGCAGTACTTTCGAAAAAGCAAGCCGCTTTTTCGAAAGAAAGCAGCAAATGAGTCTGGATGCTCTCTTTCTAAAAAGCCCTGTTGGCATTCAAGAACGCCTTTTTTCGAAAGAGCACTTTCAAAAAAAGGCGTTTTTCCTCGTGAAATGAGGTTTACCGCCGTCGAAAGAAAAGCCGCGTTCTTTCGATTTAATTTCGAAAGAACGCGGCTGTAGTCTAGATGCAGGTGAAATTTTATCGAAAAAAGGCTACTTTTTTCGAAAAAAACCCTGAGTCTGGACATAGCCCTAGAGTCTAGACAAATTGAACCACAATCTACCAACACAAGGGATAATATCTCCAATTCATCTCAATATGTTAAGTTTGAAACATGTAGCCACTTTAAACTGCCAGCACTTTAAACTATTTCACTGATTCATGACAGCTTAGATTTGACAAATATCTGACATTCTGCAAGACTTATGGGTTCTGCTAGGTTTTTCCATCAGCATTATTGCTTGTCTGGGAGGATGTGCTAATGGGCATTTAAGTTCCGATGGGCTATAGCAGTTCTTTTTGGACATGGATCTGACTATGTGAGGAAAAAGTTTTATAAGGGTGCTTTTGGTGGGATTTAAATTTTTGGATGTTGACCCAGCACATACTACTTTGCATTAGGTATTTCATTCATAAACCAGGAGTTCTGAATGAGCAAAGAAACAGACTGGAGAAGGTTTTCCTAATGCACATTTCCAGAATGGCTGGACATAGCTGTCAGGGCCTCACATCCTGTTCCTTTGAAAGGATGTTCCATAGGAAGAAAATCTGAACATTTCAAATATGGAGAGTCAAATATTCTTCTGAATATTCTTCCAGTTATTGAAATAAAAACAACAAGCAACATCTCAATTCTTTTTCTGATGAAAAAGCATCGGACTCCTGATTTAACACTAGTATGATTTCATTAAATGTTCTATACACAATGTGTGGCTAAGGCTGGCTTTAAGGAGTGGCAAACAGGGCCATTGTCTGGTGACCCATGCAACAGAAAACCCTGTCAGGTTAAGTTACATTATATCTCTAGTCACGGTGGGTAAATGCCATATGAGTATCACAGTAATGTAATCTCTGAAGTACATAGAAAGCAGAAGTTTTTAAATTGTGGATCCCAGTGAGTGTAATGCTAGTCCTGTTTGGGAACAGTAAGAGTGAAAGCCTAAAAATGCTAAATAAGACTATCTGTATTTTAAAATGACTTTCCTTGTTTGTCATCTGGTAGCTAACATGGGACCAAGGTACATAAGAACATAAGAATGGCCAGACTGGGTCAGACCAAAGGTCCATCCAGCTCAGTATCCTGTCTACCGACAGTGGCCAATGCCAGGGGACCCAGAGGGAATGAACCGAACAAGTAATGATCAAGTGATCTCTCCCCTGCCATCCATCTCTACCCTCTGTTGTGTTCCTCTTTTTCCTCACAAAAAAGTCTCAGTCACTTCCATGGCCTGACTCCTGTTGCTAGACACTGCAGAGGGATTTCTGCATGATCTGTGCTGGGGGAGGGAGTGGAGGCGAGTGGGCATAATGCACATTCTAATAGATAGTAATCTAGCTCCATTATATACACCATCATCTCATGGTGGGGCTATAGCACTCTATCACCAGGCACAAAGCCTTCAGAACTTCAGAAACATCAACAAATACAAAACTCAAGAGCACATCTCTTCAGCAGGTCAGGCTACCACAAACACACCACACTTGTTCTCTGCACTCTGTGGTGGCTTTCAATGGCATATCAAATCAAGTTCCAATATCTTGATTCTTATCTTTCAGGAGCTCAATGGCCTAGGCTCAGAGTATCTGAAAGTATAACTTTGTGCAAAGACTTGAGAAAAGTTCTACTAAAAGTTCATCTAAAGCACTGGGATGAAGATTGTGGTGGATGACTACGCTTCTCTTGTACAAAGGCACTCTGTAATCAGGAGATAGCTCATCTGTGCAGGAGACAAAACTTTCTTGGAGTACGTCTACACTGCGGAGCTATTTTGGGATACCAGAAATAGCCTGAAATAGCTATTCCACATTTATTGAAGCATCCTGTTCTTTCAAATAGATTTTGAAATAATGGGTGGCTTATTCCAACATCTCAGTAACCTTCATTCCAAGAGGGTTAAGGGGCATTTCGAAATAACAAGTTATTTCAAAATTTGGTGCTGTGTAGAAATAAGCTATTTTGAAATACACTTGAAATAAGCTACACAGTTTGCATAGCACATTTTACGAGGCATAAGGGATCAGCCAACAAAGTCTTTCTTTGTCGCCCAATCCCCATCTTGACAGCTGCTTTTTGCCAACAAATTGCTGACTCGGCAAAACATGGCAGCCATTTTTATTCAAATGAAGTGTAGGAGATTTAAATTCCTGCTTCATTTGCAATGTTGGTATGTCTAATTTATATCCCTCTGGTGACAGAGGAATGTAGTCTAGACATACACCCCCTACGAGGGAGTGTATCTGTATCAGTATCTACCAACTCAAATTGTATTAATGTGTTATATAATATATAGATAATATCAAACACATTAATACAACCTAAGTTGGTAAATAGTGATACAGATACACTCCCTCTCAGGGTGTCCTTTTTTTTGAAAGTTCAAATATGGTAACCCTAACTAGAGTTTTTTTAAACTTTGTACATGTATCCTCACTTACCTTGTAAAAGTCCCATTGCTGCTGTGTCCTTTCAGAGTACATCAACATTTTCCCTTATATCTTAAGATATCATGAACAGAAATTCATTTTCCTGGTCAGCTTTACTTAAAAGTACTACACATAGCATTACTCCAGAAGCAGTATGATCGTTATTTGTATTCTGTTTCATTACAGGTCTCATGATTCATTTGTACAAGTTGCACGATACATACACAAGGACTCTTTTATGTGAAAGTAATTACCCTTTGTGGGCGATGTATCTTGTGCTCAGCTCAGCAGCAAGTTTCAATTCAGATTAGAGTTGTGGGAGTTCATAGCTGAAGGAGAGCTTAAAAATAAAGTCAGTGGAAATTCTTTGTTTTTCTATTGTTCAAGAAGAAAAAGCTTTTTTTTTTTTAAATCCATGAACTGAGGATCATTTTATAATGTTCCCTGTCTCTTGGACACTCATCTCACATACTATTGCATTGTTATCACTGATGTAAAGAGTCCAAGGTTCAGTTTGGATGAGTCCAGGGAAAACAAACAAACAAACAAACCAAGACCCTTTTCGTTGGGTGAAATCCCAATACCAGTGAAATCAATAGGAATTTTTCCATTGAGTAAAATAGAACCAGGATTTCATTTACTGAGTCTGACAAATTTACCAAGGCTGGGTCTACACTAGGGGATGGGTTTGAATTAAGATACGTAACTCCAGCTATGTTAATTACATTGCTGAAGTTGAAGTATCTTAAATTGCATTTTGGCACCATCCACACAGTGGAGGTGGATGGGAGTACACTCTCCCTTCAAATTCCCTTACTCCACTGGCACCAATGGGAGTGCCCCCTCCCAATTAGTGTATCCTCACTAGACCTGCTAATTTAGACAAGCCCCAAAGAAATGTGAGAACAGGCATTCAGGATACTTCTGTGCTTTCCTGCTTCTAATGCAGGCAGTAATCATGAGAACCACTTCTTGAGTAGCATTTCAGTCTAGCTGGCATCCTGGTCCTATTGGAGGCAGGACATTTACAGCCCTGGGCAGGTGTAGAGAAATTCTAAGCCTAAAAAAATATTTGATTCAGATTGGTTTTTAGTTGTAGCAAAAGGAATAATTGATTTTTTTCTTCAGACCAGGTTCACTCAGTGTCTAGATTACAAATGAAATCTTAGTAGTCTTGCACTGAACATTAATTTAAAGTCTTTGCACTGAGAAATTTTCAAAAGGGTTGATGGATCAGTGTCACTGATGTCTGACTTGCAGAAGTGTAGGAGCTGGTCCTGAGAGATTCTGAGCATATACAGGCATTTAGAATCTCTCAGGGTCTATTTTTAGGTGTAGATTTTTGAAAAAGATCAACACCTACATTTAGAGCCAACGTTACTAGAATGCTTAACTCCTACTTAGATACCGAAATAAAGGGTCAGATATCTTCAAACTGCTCAGTATCGTGGGTCTTACAAAAAAAAAAAAATCTGTCCCTTAATGAATAAAAAGTTGTGGGTGTAACAGGTTGGGGAAACACTTACTGATGTTCAACTTGCACAATGGCTGCATTCAAATTATATGACTCACCATGACTCACGTTGTTCTGAAGAAGAAATCAGAGGTTTATCAAGATTCAACTGGAGTTTATCATTCTCCTGGGAAAGAGAGGTCATTAGAATCCTGAGATTTCGAATACTGTCTTGAATGACAACATGACAGTTATCATTGTTTTAAAGACACCTACTGTATAATATGATAGAAAAATGCAAGCTGTCTTTGGAGAATAAAAGTAAACACAGCTCCACTATTCCATTTAGAGCTTAAAAAAATCCCCAATACAAACAATCTGAAATGTGAATGTCTGGATTATTTTGAGTACTGTGGAACTGATTCTTCTCTGAGTTATAAAGTGAGGATCCCAATTCGAAACAGCACATCCATTGACATCAATGGAATTTAAGTATGTGCTTATGTGCCATCCTGAACTGGAGTCTAAATCAGGATCACTTAATTGAATTTGAAGTTACATCAGTGTAATGTCAGTGCAATATAAAAATCAGGCCTTTTATTTGCAGAGCGCAGTTATGTGCCCTAGCCTTGCTGATCACACCAGTGTATTTTGCTGCTGACATGTGTTGGCATCACATTCATAGTGTTGTCTTTCTGTATCATCAGTCATGCGCTAGGATGACTTGGAACACAGTTGTAATACCTAAGAATAAATGCATATCCTGTGAACATTGTTATTTTAAGTCATCACGTATATGCATTTATATGTTGGCATTAGTACTGGTCAATAAAAATGTTCTTCTTTCTGTATTGAAATTTTGATTTAGAGAGCTTACTTCATTGTCAGTGAAAAAAATAAAACTGTGATGCTGCTTATTGGTGATGTTCAGATCTGCTATGCAAGCCTGGAGAAAAACTGTATTCAATATCAATCATACATATAAAATATTGCAGGAACAATGTGCTAAATTTTATC
Source organism: Pelodiscus sinensis (assembly GCF_052426305.1). NCBI lineage: Eukaryota > Metazoa > Chordata > Testudines > Trionychidae > Pelodiscus > Pelodiscus sinensis. The sequence continues at coordinate 222,065,906 of NC_143052.1, forward strand.
TGTCTGGAAGAGCTTACAATCTTCAAAGATATTTTAAAAAGCTAGAATGAGGTAGGAAAAATTTCACGAATACACGTTTAATAGAGGAACAGAATTTTTCAATAAAATTCTGTAAACCAAACTGGTAAAAGTGATTTTTGATAGATTACTTCATGCCATAAACAAACAGAACGTGCTTCTTATATTGATACTAATTTAACACACAATTGGATCCTTTTATTAAGGTGATGATTTGTTCCAAGCACCAACAGCTCACAGAAACAACACTAAACAAAACCACAAACGACACTTAACATACTAGAAGAATAGAATCTGCATTAATTTTTCTACCCTGACTGTTGACACAAACAGTCCACCAAGTATCTATACACAGGCTAAAATTCCCATTAGCCTGGGACACGCACTTCCCCCAGTTCAGTCTTTGCTCCTCAGGTGTTTTGAGAAGTTTCCTTGTGTGGGGTTTGAGGTACTTTTCCATACATGCCTGATAATATACATCATGAAGAATATGGAACACAGTGTCACAGGTCCCATTCAAAATTTGTCAGCGGGAAGAAATGGCAATGTATCCCTAATAACTTTTAGCTCAGTGTTTAGTGCACTTAGCAGGGATGGCTCTAGTTCAATTCCCCACTCCACAGAGGAGAAGAAAGTATTTGAGTAGGGTTTTCCCACCTCTTAAGAAAGTGCTTTCAATCACTAAGCTACATGATATTCTGATGGGAGCGGGAGGAAGGCAGGTCACAGTCACTCTATCCTGTTGAAACTGTCTCACCTGGGCTAAACAATTAGGCTGTGTCTACATTGGCACCCTTTTCTGGAAAAGGGATGCTAATGAGACAAGTCGGAATTGCAAATAAAGCCTTTTCTGGAAGATCCCTTATTCCTCTTAAAATCAGGAATAAGGTATCTTCCGGAAAAAGCTTTATTTTCCGAAAGATCCCATCTAGACTGGCGCTTTTCTCCGGCAAAGCCCCGAGCCGGAAAAAAGCGGCAGCCATGTTCATGCAAATGCCGCGGGGGATATTTAAATCCCCCGCGGCATTTGCAATTCCGACTTGTCTCATTAGCATCCCTTTTCCGGAAAAGGGTGCCAATGTAGACACAGCCTTAAAGTATTAATGGAACAGGAGTACCAAACTTTGGGTTTCCCCACTTCTGAGGTTGGCACCCTAACCACTGGGGCTATGGAATCATTCCCTCTCCTGCTCTAGTCTAGTGACTAGTTAATTCACTATTGGTAGGTACAAAAAAAGTTGGGCATTATGTGTTGGAGCTTTACAATGTCTAAATCCCTTTGTCATGCTGGGTCCTTTTGACTTCAGTTATCTGTGCCTCTGTTTCTCCTCACACAAATTGCCTGTCATGTCTGTTTAGGTTGGGGTGGCCAAGATACCTTTCATGGGATGATTTCAGCCCGCAGACCCCCCTGCTGGGACACTCAGACACTTGGCAGCCACTGATCTAAGTGCAGGGCTGCTCCGTGTGCCTCACTGCTCTGGAGGGAGGGAAAAGCTTTGTGTGATCTCCCCACCTTCAGCCTAACCTTCAACTCTTATTGGCCAGTAACAACCAGCTAACAGGAGCTGAGAGATTGGTGTGGGGGGATGGGAGCAGCATAGGCCTCTCTCTGCTCCCGGAGCTGAGAGCCAAATGGAGGGAGCTGCAGCAAGCAGGGAGCCCAGCCTGCCTTGGGGGTGCTGCAGGGTTGCTGGCTGGGAGATGCTTAGGTAAATGCCTCCCAGCTAGAGCCTACCTCTGGCACCCTTGCCCCTTCTGCACCCCTACTCCTTCCCCCAGGTCACCATCCAAACCTTCTGCACCCCCAGTCCCAGGTCACACTTCCCTCCCAAACCTTGTATCTCCTCCTACATCCCTCCTCCAAGCCAGAATCCTCTCCTGCACTCAGACCTCCTTGCAGACCCTGCACCCAAATGCCCCGCTCCAGGTAACAACCTCCTCCTTCACCCAAACTCCCTCTCAGACCTCACACTGTCTTCTGCACCCTAGTTCCTCATCCCGTGTGCCCTTCTGCATCATCCTAGACCCTGCATCTCCTCCACAGAAAAGTGCAGCCCTTAACCACTTTCAAAAATCTTGGAGTGGCCCCCCCACAAAAAATTATTGCCTATCTCTGGTTTTGATAATAAGGTATCTCTGACCAAGATTGCCTCAAACTATGTTTATACAGTACCAAGCACAACCACATATTGCCTGTGTATTCCATGAACTATGGCAATACAAGTAACTGACACTATTATATATGTCTGTTAATGTTAGCCCACGATGTATTTCCAATTTATTCTAAGCTGAATATGGCTGTTAAATTTTACATAGAGCAAACGTGGAATGCCTGAAATGGGCAAACATTTTCACAATACTGCCATCCACTATAAATAACATCAAAAGCACTATTATGGTGTGACACATATCATACCTACAATTGTCCAAAACAAGAAAGTCCTTTTATTGTGTTGTTCTTATTAATGTTTTCCCTCAGACTGTTAGCATAGTTAGAGAAATCTGAAGTATTGGATACCATTTATTTCTTAGCTTCATGGTTTGCTTTTAATTTATTTTCTAAATTGCTTTGGAACTATAGTAGTATTGGCATATTTGAAAATAAGAAGCACTGAGTTTTGGAATAATTATCTTAATTCGCAGAAAGTTATTTAATAAAAATGGATTTTTTTATATTTCTAGTAGTAATAATATGCACATAATTTTGTAAGTATTAGATATAGCAATATTCTTAAAAGAATCATTAAAGCTCCTTTTAGCTAATAAAAAAATCCCACATTTATTCAGTATGGCTCTTTTTCATTTTTATACAAAGCAGATACTATTAATAAAACAAAAGCCATAAATATAATTATTCATATTCGTCCCTGGAATAAATTTGATTTAGTGTGCTTTCAGTGTGGGTTTTACTATGTTATAGCATGAGTTACATTATTGTAAAGTGTCCTTGTTTACTAGACCATGATTGTTCAAAGACTTACACACAAGCTTAACTAATTCATAGTGACTATTTCTATTGAAGTCAATGGGATTCACAGAATCATAATTCTTTACTTATTTAGCCCATGTGGAACAGTTTCAGCAGGAGAGAGTAACTGAGACCCTTGTTCCCCCCTTGCTGCTCCCATTAGACTATTCTATAGCTATGCCATTCACAGTAACAGTCAGAAATAAACAGTAGCTGATGACCAGAAAAGTCGTTAGTTCAAGTAGAAAGTCTTAGGAACCAGGTTGCCTCAAAAAAGTGAAAACTCATGTCCATGCACACCTAGTAAATGTCAAAATTTTAAAGGCCTTATTCATTATTTTATTATACCAATGTCATGATTCTGTAAGACTAAGAGTATGTCTACACTACCACCCTAGTTTGAACTAGGGTGGTAATGTAGGCAACCGGAGTTGCAAATGAAGCCCGGATTTGAATTTCCCGGGCTTCATTTGCATATTGCCGGGCGCCGCCATTTTTAAATGTCCGCTAGTTCGGACTCCGTGCCCCGCGGCTACACGTGGCACGAACTAGGTAGTTCGGAATAGGAAGCCTAATTCCTGGGCTTCATTTGCAACTCCGGTTGCCTACATTACCACCCTAGTTTGAATTAGGGTGGTAGTGTAGACATACCTTAATTGAATAAATATGCTAACATAAAAGTCAGTGTGAGACTGGTGAATCAGTCTCTGATTTCCTAAAAACTACACTAAAAATTAGAATATATGGCTTGTTCCTGAGAAACATTGAGTACCCACAATGCCCACCCTTTCTTACCTTCTCATGCATTCGGTCTCAGTAATAGGTCCTTAAATTTTCTAAGTGACAGTAATTCAGTTGGACAGATCTACCCTCACTCTTTTCTATAGCCATGTTTTTAGAAAAGGAAAAACAGCGTTCTCTCTGACGATGTGAAGACTTTCAGTCTTTTCTTTCTCTCTGTTTTGGCATCCAGTTGTTCTTTTCCCCCTTTTCCAGCTGTTATCACCATATGTACATAATGATTTTGATTCTTCTACAGCCTGTTAAAACGCTATGTGCGGAGGTTGCTACATTGCATATCCTTTATCCCCTTCTTCACTGATTCCCACTTGCTCCCAGTATCAGAGGATTGGACCTCATCTGGCAACCCTAACATGGGAATAAACCCTATTGACGTGAAGTTTCCCATTGATTTTAACCGAGGTAAGAGGTATGGAACCCAGCTAATAATTTTATGTCCTTCCCAGCCCAGTAAATGGAACAGCTGGACTTTTCTCTAGTCCTTGTGCAAAGTTGTATTGTGACGTAGTGGGGCTTCTGCCCAGTTTAATAAGCATTCACTGTATTTCTTAACAATCATCCTACTCTCCTTTTAGTGGAGCTAATTAAAGGGGCCAAGGTTTAGTTCTCCAAATATAAGGAGCTAATACACAAAAAGAAGCTCGTCAGCCGACTGCTTTTGCCTAGGGTTTTACAGTTTCTCCCCAGCTGTACCCAGGTAATCCTGCTACTTGAAGTTTTCCAGTCCCAACCAATATTACCTCTAATTTTTTACATCATGTGTGGAGAAGTTGTGTTATGTGCACTGAGGCATGTGCGGATGTGCACCACCACTAGTACCAACACATGCTGTCAACTGTGAGCGCTCTGCTAATCAGCTGGGTGGCATTCGAATCTCTCCTGGGTGGCCACTGAAACTACAGGGAACACTGCAACCAGTTCCCTTCTCACAGCTGTCTCTCATTCCCCTTCTGAAACTCCAGCCTCCCTGAGCTCCAAGCTCCAAGGATCTATCCCCCTCATGTTAGCAGTATACATATATAATTCATCTTCCCCAGACATTATCTACCACTTTCCCTCTAACTCCCTCTCTGAGAAGCCTTTTTAGCCAGTTTCCCCATGGATGGAACAGGCAATTGTATTAGGAAGGCAGGATAAGGAATGTTCAGAAGGTAGGAAGATGGGCTGGGTTCCAGAGTGGCCTATTTGCTAGGGCAATTGCCTGGGAAGCACAAAGTGGTGAGCTTAAGTTATGCTCACCATTGGAGCAGCCGGAAAGCCAACACCAGTACTCCTGTCCCCTTTAATTGGCTCAACTGGTCCCACCTGTTACAATACAGGGGCACTGGTCTTGGTGTTCTCACAGGCACCAGCTACACTGGGACATATATACTTTTCTTTTTACTGTACATATCTCTGCACCCACTATCTGTATACTTCCAGAATGAAATATCAAAAAATTTAATATCTGCTTGCCTACCCAGATTTCAAAAGTAATATTGCAATTAAGCTGCGAGGAACATTTTGAGGGAGGAGAAAAAAATTGCCTGCCTCAAAGAAGAGAAGGCTTCAAAGCCCACAGAAAACCTAGAAAGACCAGAAATATTTCATTATGAGTGTTCCTTTATTATTTTTTCCAGAGTCTATTATTAAGCATCCATGGGTGACAGTACACAGAATCAGTGGCAGTTGGTTTTATTAGGCAGCCAAAAGGCAAATTGAATTTTACAACATTAATTATTATTAAGATGCTATTAACTAACATTAGTTCTATGGTAATGAGTAATGGTGCACACCATACATACAGATAAGAGTGTTTTGCCAAGATGTTGTGCTGAAGAGTAGCACTAAGAAGGAAAAGAATAGGATTACGAAGATAAGGTAAAGTCATACACAACAGTCAGTGGGGGGAAGGGATGGATGCTACATTTATTTAAACTGCATATGGCTAGAACAGAGTGTATCAAAAAAACAGTCCACAGCAAAACAACTCTGAGTGTCAGGATTAATAATATACTGTAGCTGGAAATAGGAACAGAGCTGACTTTTCATTTCTAATGTACAATTCAGCACTGAAAATGGCAGGTGCTGAATTTATCCCTTATTTATCAAGATTTCTCTTCATATCTCAGCATCCCTCAGATTCTGGGTGCAGCATTGATGACACAGACAGTACAGGGTGCTGAATTATAAAGTAACTTGTTACTTCTGAAATATTGGTGTAAGGTGAAATCTTTCACTAAATTGGGTCAGGTTGTCAACACCCTGGGCTCGTCTACATTGGCCCCTTTTCCGGAAGGGGCATGTTTATTTCAGCGATCGTAATAGGGAAATCCGCGGGGGATTTAAATATCCCCCGCGACATTTAAATAAAAATGTCCGCCGCTTTTTTCCGGCTTTTAAAAAAGCCGGAAAAGAGCGTCTACACTGGCCCCGATCCTCCGGAAAAAGCGCCCTTTTCCGGAGGATCTTATTCCTATCACTTTCAAAGTAGGAATAAGATCCTCCGGAAAAGGGCGCTTTTTCCGGAGGATCGGGGCCAGTGTAGACGCTCTTTTCCGGCTTTTCTAAAAGCCGGAAAAAAGCGGCGGACATTTTTATTTAAATGCCGCGGGGGATATTTAAATCCCCCGCGGATTTCCCTATTACAATCGCTGAAATTAACATGCCCCTTCCGGAAAAGGGGCCAATGTAGACGTAGCCCCTGAGAAATAATTAAGGGACAGTAATTAAATAAAAACAGTAAAAACTAAAAAATAAACAAACAAATAAAAAAAACCCAATCCCAGGAAAGTTTTGTGAGAGAGAGAAAATCCAAACTCTGTACAATTAGGACACAGTAACCTTCCATAACTAAAAACATAACAAACAAAAATAAATGTAGTAATCGTGAAATCAACTTGCAATAGTCCTAGAAAATCAAGTCCTTTATGTAGCCACAGAATACGGAAATATGTACAAAAGGGAAGCGCAAGAACAATTAATTCATCTTGGGCTGAAAGCAGGATTTGAATTCCTAACTTTCAATGCTAAAACAAATTTCTGTTACTTGAACTAACATCATTTTTAGAGTTGGCAACTGTAATAGGTTCTTACCTTATTGTGTACCATCTAATAGACCCATCCTAATGATGGTTTTATACACTCTGGGGTAGCACCTTAAAGTCTTCCAAGTAAAAGTCCCATCCTAGCTTGCCACATGTAATAACAATCTTTTCTTTGGGCTGCCAATGCTAAAGCATTATCTTCTGCTGTGTGCATTAAAAGAGTTATAGTTGACAGCTGCTATCTATTATATGAACTAGTTCTAAAGGGGAATAATGATTGACACTCTTCTAGCATGGCTTACAAAAGCTTCCCCATGCTGCTTGGCCAGCTTCAGTCTATTCAGCAGGACTCCCCCAATGTAGTAATATAGGCTAATCTAGACTATGCTTTATTTTCGAAAGAGGATATGCAAATTCCCAAGGAATTTGCATATCTTCTTCTGATATCACTTTCAAAAGTGGATCTTTCAAAAGTGAAAGTAGTCTGGACACTTTTTTGGGGGGAAAAAAAACCCTTTTCTCAAAAAACCTCTCTTCCTTAAAAAATGAGGTTTACATGTTTTTTTCGGGAAAAAAAAAGCATCCAGGCTACTTTCACTTTTGAAAGCACCGCTCCGCTTTCGAAAGTGAGATTGGAAAAAGATATACAAATTCCTGTGGAATTTGCATATCCTCTTTCGAAAATAGAGCGTAGTTTAGACATACCCATAGATAGTAGCACTTTTCATCTGTAGATCTTACTATTATTCCTATTTTATAGATTGGGAAATTCAGGCACACTGTGGAAAACTGATTTTGTCCAAGGTGGTACAGTGGAAGAACCAAGGATAGACACCAAGTGTATCAATTCCTAGACCAGTGCCCTGTTCATCAAACCATGTTCCCGCATGTGCATTCTATTGGTATTGTGCTGATGGAATTCATTAAATCCCCTCCCCTGCCTAAAATTATAGTTCCAAAGAATGAGAGCATTGAAAACAAAACAAAACATTCCCATGACTGACAAATGGGAGCTGCATAAACACAAGGTGCCAGCAAAGATGGAGGATTTTGAACTAGATGCAAATGGGGAGATCCACATAAAAGATTTAGAATTAGCATTGCAATGCCTAATGTTCAGGCATCCTGCCAATGGGCAGACTCCACAGTCAAGAATTATGCATCCAGGCTCCTTAAATAAAGCATGGAGAGAGTTAGGTGTGTAAGGGTATGTTGATACGGCAATTGGAAGTGTGATTTTGGTTAATTTAGCCATGAAGACATGGTGACATGGACTTCAGTGTAGGCTGTGTACGCCTTCCTGGAATTTGGGGTACGTACTTGCATTGTTAGTCCATGCTGGACTCCAAGGATCTTGTCTTCTGTTGAAGTTGTTGGGAAAAAGCCTATTGTGTGGATCCTGCTGGGTCTTAGATGAGTTATGTGCAGAGGTAGATTAAAATTTACTGGGGCTGTGGGTGCAAAGAACATACCCCATTAAAAACATGAATGCATTAATACAAGGACTTCATTCAGTGTCTACACAATGCAGTAATAATAAAGCATATCATATTCTAGTTCATTATGCCTAAATTAACTGCTCAATTTTTCCATGTAGAAAATGAGATGATATGGCTAGATGTTATCCAGACCATTGCACAAAAGTGTTCACTGCTAATCTGGACAACACTGGTGCTACAAGAATCAGTCATTCATATGTCAAGAAGTGGTTCTTTTATTCTCCCCAATTTTCTGAAATCTGACCATTATGCATCCCCTTTCCCCATGGATTCCATTACAGTTTAGTTTTTCTGTGGTGGAAGCAAAAATGTCTGAAAGACAACAGGCAATTACAAGTGTGACTGGTACCTGGAGAGAGAGAGGCAGAGAGGCCACCCAGAGGAGCAGGAGGATGCATGTGGGGGCACCCCATAGAGTAAATAAAAATTTGGTGGGAGCATTGTGGGGCGGACCTCCCGAGTCACCTATGGTCAGGTGACATGCTGCACTCCGTGAAGCACTGAAGACTGGCTGCCCCAGTACTGCCCCTTCTACCCAAGGCCCCGCTTCTTTTGGGAGCATGGAGCCATCCTTTCCATACCGTGCCCAGGGGCCCCTGGAGGCTGTCAGTTCCCCTGACTGCAGCGAAGTCATCCTGCCCTAGTATATTTTACCATGAGACCTCAAATTGGACAGGCTATGGGCACTATGGACCCATGCATATTCCACTGCTGGCTAGGTGCCTGGGCATCATGATGTAGTGGACTTATACACAGTTCTGGCAGATTTGTTGGCACTGCAGGGAACAATCAGCTAAAGAATTTAGGCATTTACAAGGAGAGCCCTGCAAATCCATGGATTTATATCCATATCCATTGATGTGGACGCAGATGTCCACAGCTCATTTTTGCATCTGCGCAGGTCTCTATTTAAAAGGTTACATAGCAACTGAGTGTGGGTTTAGAGGATCTAACTTCTTGGCTTTAGAAGAGTAAAGTGACAGCTAGGCACCTAAAGCCCTTTCTGGATCTAGTCCTGATTCACTAGGGAAAATATCAAGGCAATCTACTCATTTCAAGCCGTCATCAGATGTTAACTTGTGGGTGTTGGAGATGGAAGGCTCTGCATCCGGTGAGTCATGCAGCCTTTCTGCATAGTATCATTTCTGTTAGTGCTAATGGGAATTATGTGTGGCTATCATGATGAGAATTCATCCTGCAAATTATTTTGGAATAAAAACAGAAGGTGACTGGTGAACTCTAACCCCCCAGAATCTGATAGTACAGAGTTTTCTTTCAAGTCAAATCACATTCTGTAATGAGGTACAATGGCAAATGAGAAAGGGTCAAAGAAAAACTGATTATAAAACTCAAGATTATTCTTGAAAAGAGGGAGAGTGGAAAGATACAAAAGGAGGGACTGTCAGTATCATTGCTAGCCAGTTCAAGGCAGAAAGCCTGCTTCTTACCTTGATAAACTGTTAGCAATAGGTCACAGTCAGCTGCTTCTCTTATCAGCACCAGGAGCTTAAATGTCAACCATTAAGCGTTTCCATGGAGATCCCTCTGAATTTCACAAATGTGGGCACATTATTTACGCCCACACTCTGTAGGATAAGTGATAATGACAGTGTGTTTTGTTGTGCCCTATCATATCTGAAGCAAGCAGTGCAGCTGGACTATGAAATGCTATATCAGAGTACAGTGCCAGATTTCTGTGATGGTGGAGCACACCTGCTCATTTTGATTTCCACAAACAATGTCTGGCAGAGAAAAGTCCAGCTTTGTTGCAATACATTTTAGGCACACGACTCCAAGGCAGGGGACAGTCACAGCTGCTAAGTATTAACAAATACATTTTTTTCAAGTGAATGAACTAGGTAGCACATAGAATATGTAACCTACACAGACTGCACACAATTTCATGGATAATACATTTTACCTGTGATTGGGGTATTTTGTCTTTTCCAAATTAGTTTTACATCCAATCCTATTAGTTCATGTGGCAGCGACTTTGGACTGTGAAAATATGTTCTGTTATTTAAATGCAATCACTTCAGCTATCTTTTTGTATTCACTTCCCACAAACAAGACCACAAATTATGCCAGTACCAATGTTAAATAGCAAGTGGTTCAAAAGTCACATGGGTAAGTATTTCCAGGGTAATTTTTGAATTTGTACAAATGGGTATTTGTGCCAGAAGCATTTGCCAGTGTTCTTCTAGTGAGGGAGCAGGAAAAAAATACAAACCACCATGTGATTTCTCAGCCGAGTCGCCACTCAGTGGTGTAGCTCAAATGGAATATTGAATACGTATAGACAGCTGTTTGCAATCCATATTTTTTAAATTATAAAATGTTTATCAAAGAAGTCTGCACAACAAAGAAATCCGAGGAAATTGCAATCGGCTTACCTATATATTGCCAAAAGAAAGAAGCTAGATTTGTTGACTAACTATAAATACAGCCCACATAGTTAAAACTACATTCATCAAGCTGGGAATACAGAACTTAATCTCTGAATATGAAGTACATGCTTCTTCTGTGAAGATATTACCAGCAGCTGCATTTCTCTTCCTCTACTAGGGTATGTCTACACTACCCCGCTAGTTCGAACTAGCGGGGTAATGTATGCATACCGAACTTGCTAATGAAGCCCGGGATTTGAATTTCCCGGGCTTCATTAGCATAAAGCTGGCTTCGCCATTTTTAAAAGCCGGCTAGTGCGAACCCCGTGCCGCGCGGCTACACACGGCACGGGCTAGATAGTTTGAACTACGTAGCCATTCCGATCTATCTGTACACCTCGTTCCACGAGGCGTACAGATAGTTCGGAATAACTCCGTAGTTCGAACTATCTAGCCCGTGCCGCATGTAGCCGCGCGGCACGGGGTTTGCACTAGCCGGCTTTTAAAAATGGCGGAGCAAGCTTTATGCTAATGAAGCCCGGGAAATTCAAATCCCGGGCTTCATTAGCAAGTTCGGTATGCATACATTACCCCGCTAGTTCGAACTAGCGGGGTAGTGCAGACATACCCCTACAGACACAAAATTTAAGCCTATTAGGGTTGCCAAGTTTTTAATTGCACAGAACTGAACACACTTGTCCCATCCCCTGCACTGCCCCTCTCCTGAGGCTCCACCCTTGATCTGTTGCCTCTCCAAGACCCTGTTCACTCCATTCTGCCTCTCTCTGTCACTTGCTCTCACTCATTTTCACTGGGCTATCACAGGGGACTGGAGGGGTGTGAGGACACTGGCTGGAGATGTGGCTGATTTTATTATGGGCACCACACACTTGAGTGCAGTTACAGAGGCCCCAGGCTGGGCCAGGGGTTTGGGATGTGTGTGGGTGTATGAGGGCTCCACCTGGGGGTACAGGCTGTGTGGCACCACACTCAAGGAATGTAGGAAACAGTAGCCCCTGCTTTGGGGAGCACAAGGATTGTTCCAGGCTATACTATCCTAAAGGATGGAACAGTTTACATGCTCTACCTGTACACTGAGAAGCTGTGGGTGCGAACATGCTTACTGAGGCCCAATTCCTTCCCAAGGTTCAACTGTGGTGTGCATTTTTCCTTATTCAGGTTAGTGGCTAAATCTAGTTCTGACTCTTTACCTAACAGCTGGGCTGTAGCCATGTTTTGCAATATAATTCCTGGAAGTACCATGCTGTATGATGGTGTTTCTGGGAATGGTAGCACAGCAACATAAACTCTGATTTAGCATGCAGCTTAAATGAAATCTTTCCTGGAAGTACGGTTTATCCACAAAAAGATGTGGTTATTTAAGTATTCAAAAGTCTCACTCATATGACATTTATTATAGCTATTTGTTTGCAGTTTTAAAAGAGGCAATTATCTAGCGAGGACAGCTTGCTGAATCTAATGATCATGACATTCACGTGCATTAAGAAGCATATACAGCCAGATTAAATAAATAATAGATTTTGGCTAATATTTTATTGACTCATGCTCAAGGCCTCAAGCATTTTTTGGCAGCACTTGAGCAAATGCCATAGTATTTTTTAAGATTTAGAATTCTGCTGACTACAGAGGATAGACAGCTTGTGTCATCAGGTCTGACAACTAGATTGCACAGAACTGAACTAAAACCATATATTCCTTTTAGTACCATACCAAAAATAATCTGTATTTTAAGATTAGGGTTATGGAAATCCTGGTGTGGTGATATGGGAAAATCTGCATTGCTGCTTTCTAATCCGTATCTCTTCAGTGAATATATAATCTGCATTTCATATATTCCTCTGCACCAAATCCTTAGAGGATGTGTATCTACTCAAACCATAGCAACCCATGTTTCAGTTCTGAAGGTCTAGAGGTCAGACATTGAGGATGACCAAGGTGATGCTTGCTGCAGAAAAATTACTTTAATCTTCCAACCCTCTCTGGAACTACATCTAAACCCTTTTACCCTCAACTCCAATGCTGAGGATCAATGTAGAGTCACAAGGAGCATTTCTACCACTCAAAACAAATAGCTCATTGTTGACCCTGCTGAGGAACCACTGAGTTTTGACTGGTACAGATTGAGTCACATCAGGGCATCACACACCAAGATGGTGCTTGGTTCTACTGTGAGGGCAGGGAACTGGACTTGATGACCTCTTAAGGTCTCTTCCCGTTCTAGTATTCTATGATATATTTCAAGAAAGATTTAGAGAAATTGGAGAACGTCCAGAGAAGAGCAACAATATGATTAAAGGTCTAGAGAACATGAGCTATGAAGGAAGACTGAAAGAACTGGGCTTGTTTAGTTTGGAAAGGAGAAGACTGAGAGGGGACATGATAGCAATTTTCAGGTATCTAAAAGGGTGTCACAAAGAGGAGGGAGAAAAATTGTTTTCTTGGTCTCTGAGGATAGGACAAGAAGCAATGGGCTTAAACTGCAGCAAGGGAGGTTTAGGTTGGACATTAAGAAAAAGTTTCTGTCAGGGTGGTTAAACACTGGAATAAATTACCTAGGGAGGTTGCGGAATCTCCATCTCTGGAGATATTTAAGAGCAGGTTAGATAGACATCTATCATGGACGGTCTAGATGCTACTGAGGGCAGGGGACTGGACTCGATGATCTCTTGAGGTCCCTAGCAGTTCTAGTGTTCTATGATTTTATGATTCTATGATCACATGGGAGATGTAGACCAACACTTTTTAAATGGAAAATGAGGCAAACATCTGTGTGCAAGTGTGGTCACCATGACCAAATATACAGCACATCATATGAGCATCCTCTTTGTTCTTTTACTGTGGGACTGAAGGACATTCACCAGCTCACTGCTGCAACAATGTGCCGGCTTTCAAACATAGCCATACATTTGTACTCATTACTGTGACACTGCACCCTATATTCTTCACAGTAATATTGTTATAATATGATTATGATGTAATTATGATTCATTTTCTACAAGTTAAGTCATGTAAGCTGTCATTGAAAACTTTCTGATTTGCTGAATATAATTATCCTATTTATATGCAGGTATTTTAATATCTGAAGTTATAAATACTGACTATGATTATGTACTTCAGATGTAGTTAGATCTTGCTAATACCTAAGATGGCTTCAATCTATATAGTGTATGCAGAAGGGTAATGGGCCATTAGGAAAAACAGGAGGCCTTAGAAACAGCTTATTTCCCATCTAGTGGCTACTATAACCCTACAGGGACATGTGACCAGACCACATGATGCTCGACTCCATCTTGAGATATCAGTAATTTTCCACAAGCTGGGCTGGGAACTGGTTTTGGAACAAAGGTTTCCGGCCATATTCTAAGCTACATAAGCCAGGGAGTGACATCATACAGGGTTCCTTATTCTCCACACAAGAAGACCCCTGAAGACACCTAAGGAACAAAGACTAAATTAGGGGAAGTGTTGGATCCAGGGGATTTCTAGCCCATGTATGAAACATCTGAGGATTACAAACTTTAAAGCAAGTGCAGCATGCCCCTTTAGAATCTGCTGCTTCTTTATTTCACTTCTCAGGATGAGACTCTAGTAAAATCATA